>NC_061839.1:21877015-21879515 GCF_019202785.1 Penaeus chinensis
ATTTTTTTATTATTATCATTATCATTAATATGTTAATAATCATCATTATCATTATCATTATCATTATCATTATTATTATCATTATCATTATCATCATCATTATTATCATTATTATTATTATTATTATTATTATTATTATTATTATTATTATCATTATTATTATTATCATTATCATCATTATTATCATTATTGTTATTATTATTATTATTATTATTATTATTATTATTATTAGTATTAGTATTATTCTCACGTCATCATCATCGTCATCACTATAATTACCATAATAATCATTATTATTAATATCATGTTTTCTTCTAGTGTCAATTTATTGCTATTATTATTATTATTATTATTGTCATTATTATTATTACTATTATTATTATCATCAGTATTACTACTATTACAATTATGATTGTTAGTATCACTAAATTTATGCTTGTGATCATGACTGTTATTACTGATACAATCATCATCATTCTCACCATTGTTATTGTTGTTTTCATTATCATTTACATTGTAATTATTACCACAACCCTTTTCCCTGTTTTCATCATCATAATCTCCCTTCTCATCCTGAACAACAAAATTATCCAATCTGTACAAAAAGTAGTGGAATATTATCATTTTCTGACCACATGTTTACCCGTTTTCTTTGCTTGTTTGCGATGTCGGTCGCTAACCGCCGTAAACATATTGAGTTTGTGGAGCTAACCATTTTCAATTTCATTTTTTTTTTTTTTTTTTTTCTACACGAAAGGCCTCTTTAGGAAAGGTTTCGTTCTTTTCATCAAGAGAAATTGATGATAACAGATGTCATGATAATGAAAAATAGGATGATAATTACATTGATCATGATGGCAACAAGAACGATAATAGCTAATAATGAAAAAAATCATTATCATAACAATAAAGCAATAACAGTAATAAAAGTAACTTTGTCTGGACAAATTGAAAATTTACAATCATTTTTACAAGATTTTTCTACTCAAGCTAAGCATTTCTCTTGTTGCAAGTTGCAAAGTACAGAGTATTTAGAAGTATTCACTGAAGATTATCATTTATGTGTTTTTGTTTATCAATTTATCTATTGATTGCATGTAAAGAAAATGTTTTCGTTCATTTTATGTCTGATAACCATAAGCCCTGCTGGTCAAATTATAATATTTTAAGAAAAATAACAATAAATGAATAAAAGTTTCATATCCACTAAAATAGACAAAGAAAAATATGTCTCTCTTTCTTTTTTCATATATATTTTTTTTCTTTTTTTTCAAATGTGCTGGGAAAAATCCGATTTAAATAGCCTTTTTCAGTTCATGTTGACTTTACCGCAGCTACTGTGCGAACCATGGATAACTAAACACGTAAAAAAATCCCCTCTATATAATTAAACTTTCCATCCCGTCGTCGCTACCTTTATTAAATTCAGGGATTACCGCAGTGTACTAAATAAACCCAAATGTATTTACTGATCCTGTGCACGGCCGTGGGTCTTTGTGCACAGTACAAAGGCTACATTTCCCTGATATAAGCGTTGCTCCAGGCAGTGTGTCGCGCTCACAGGCTACATAACATCCTTCTTCTCTTCGGACATTTTCGATATTGAAATTTGTATCGCGTCCCTGGCCTGGCTGTCATTCTTATCTATTCTTCTTTACTCCCTCTTTCTCTCTTTCTTTCTTTTCCTTTCTTTTTATCATTTTATTCTTTGGTTTTGCTTCCCTCACGAATTTCTTTGGTCTCCCTTTCTTCCCATTCGCTATTCTATGGTGTTCATATTGTTCTATTTCTTCCCTTGTTCCTTTCTGACTTTTTCTTTTCTCGTCTGCCTCCTCCTCCTTCATCTTCTTCTCCTCCTCCTCCATCTTTCTCGAGTTCTTGTTGCATACCTGCATTGTTCATCTCTCTCTCTCTCTCTCTCTCTCTCTCTCTCTCTCTCTCTCTCTCTCTCTCTCTCTCTCTCTCTCTCTCTCTCTCTCTCTCTCTCTCTCTCCCTCTCTCTCTACTATTTCGTTTTTCTTCTCTTTTACCAATTTTTTCCTTTTCCGTAGTACTTAAAAAAAAAAAAAAAAAAAAAAATCAGTCGCTGATTTCTTATTCTTTTTCAGTTTCTTTATCTTTTCACATTCTCCCTCTCTTTCTTCCGTGCATATATTCCCTATTACTCTTCTTCTGTTTCATTTCTTTGTTTCTCTTCGTTTCTTTCTCCGTTTATCTGCTTTCTTTTCAATACTCTCTTCCTCAAAAAAAAAGATGTTTCACTTCTCCCTTTCCATACTCCTCTTTGTTTTCCTTTACTCTCTTTACTGTTCTTCTCTTCTCCGCTTCTCTTTACTTCGTTTGTCCTATTTTCCTTTTCACAATTTATTCTTCCATTTCTTCACGCATCTTTCATTCTACCCTCTATCTTCTTCGACTTCTCCTATTCTCTCTCCCTCTATCTAATTTCCTCAATCTCTCGCTTCTTCCATTCTACCCTCTATCTTTTCTTACATATTCT
>NC_061839.1:21927015-21929515 GCF_019202785.1 Penaeus chinensis
CCCCCCCCCCCCCTCTCATTCTTTATTATCTCCATTCACTCGCCTTCCTCATTAATTTTTTCTCCATTTCTCCTACCTTTTATCTCTCTTACTCCTCTTTTCTTCCCTCATTCCTGATTATCTCCTCTTACACGCCTCTTCCCTCACTCCTGAACCTTTCCTCACCCATCTCTTATCACTCCTGTCTTTTACCTCCCACGGTCTTCCATCTCTCCTCTCTCCTTCACCTCCTCCCTCACCCTTCCCTGTCTCCTCCCCCTCCACGTGTTCTCCACCCTCAATCCCAATCTCCAACCTACACATTTCACCTTCCTCTCATGTAAATGGTAGTTCTCATTTCATCTCCCCAGGTAGCAAGCTTTCGTAGATGATGAAGAGTGGTTTTTAACATCACGGTGAATCTGCTTTCGTGAGGAGATGGGGATCTTCTGCTGATGAAGACTATCTGTAGCGAGAGAGATTGAATGTGTGGTCGGTTACCTTGGTGTCATCATGTTCTGTTTGGTCTGTTGTGATGTTCATTTCCTGGTGTAATTTATGGTGTCTGAGTTTGGTGTTATGCTCAGTTCTTAGTGTGACTTCTGATGGGTGAGTATGGCCTGATGTGATGTGATTTTTAATTGTCTTTTGAGTTTAGTATTTTGTGGTGTTCAGTACCTGGTCTGGAGTGATGTGATGATGATCTTCGAAAATAGTGCTATGATGTGATGAACTATAAGTTTTAACAGATGAGTGATCTTTGTGTTATGATGGTCATTTCTTGTTTGCAATGTGATGTGATTCTCAGCTGATAAAGGATCTGGGTATACGGCTTCGATATTTAACCCATGGTATGATGTGATGTGATGAACACTTCCTCTGCGGAATCTACATGATCTACATGATGCTATGATATTCAGCTGTTGGTGTAATGTGATGGGCTTTTCAACTCACCATTCAACATCTGAGACTAAAGAGCTGATATCAATTTTTTTTTCTCTGGATTTATGACATTCTTGGTAAGATAGGCTCAACAGAATGTATGGTATGTGTTGTATGTATAGTATTGCTGGTAGGCTATACGCTGACTCAAGTTCTATCAACTTAAGACTCAATTTAAGAAGACACAACCTGAATCAAAGATATAACTTTTCGAATTCAAGGATATAGAATTGGTGTACTTTAGTCTTCTTTGAGTCTGAGAAGAGAACGTTTGTAGATGTAACTGACTTGAAAAAATGGGGGGGGGGGGTGAATTTGGAAAGGCTAAATGAAGTGTAAAAAGAGAGAGAGAGAGAGATAGAGAGAGAGAGACACACACACGCACACACAGACACACACACACACACACACACACACATATATATATATATATATATATATATATATAGAGAGAGAGAGAGAGAGAGAGAGAGAGAGAGGGGGGGGGGAGACACACACACACACACACACATATATATAAATATATATATATATATATATATATATATATATATATATATATATATATAGAGAGAGAGAGAGAGAGAGAGAGAGAGAGAGAGAGAGAGAGAGAGAAAGAGAGAGAGAGATCAGAAAGAGAGAGTTCGAAAAGAGATCAGGGAAAGATAAATCAGAAAGGGAGAGGGAGGCACAGCACATAACGTTTGGTTGTATATCATCCGTAACAGTTTATTGCCTCGCAGGATACATGCTGTCTTGAGCCAATAATTCATGCGGACAGCGTAACATTAGACCATGACAACCGAGGAGAGAAAGGAAGAGAAATATTGGAGGAACGATATATTGTACAGTCGAATTCCAAGTCCCATCGTGATGTTAAGTGAAAACGTAAATCAAAGTGCTAAACGACTGGCATATCCCAAAAGAGTTTTCATATTGGACTTACATCGAAACAGCTGTAATTTTTCACTGTACGTTTGACATATAACGAAATGTATTATGATACACTTTTCGTCAGCTAGTAGAAAGGCGCAGTCATATAATCAGAATATGTTCCAGTATTTTTTTTTTTTTTTTTTTTAGTTGAGAAAAATAAAACATTTGGATAATATTTGTGAAAGATGACTTGCATCGGTAAGTCATATCAATAAAAGTTTTTAAAAATCAATCATGATATATGATATCTGACAGAAAGTATTGGATTTTTCAATGTTTCTGTCTCAAGTGTATGGAAAATTCAAATTCATAAATAAATAATACGTATTATACAGACTGTTTTCCATCTGATAGTTCCTGTGTAATCTGAAAACCATTATAAGACACATATTCTTTCCATATTCTTTAATGTGAGATTATTCCTTGAATGGAAGTTAAATTCTCTTCACGCATTTTTATAAAAAAAAAATTAGAGATCATCCCTAATATCAACGGCGTATAATTTCCACATTCTATTATTTTTTTTCCGTGAACCAGAAAACAGTGTTTATATACATAGCGCATTAGTTTATTGGCGACTTAAGACGGTTTATCAGTCTATAATTTCCATGGTGTCGAATATGTCCCCAACACTTCAGTAATT
>NC_061839.1:22014515-22017015 GCF_019202785.1 Penaeus chinensis
GTGTGTGTGTGTGTGTGTGTGCGTGTGTGTGTGTGTGTGTGTGCGTGTGTGTGTGTGTGTGTGTGTGTGTGTGTGTGTGTGTGTGTGTGTGTGTATGTGTGTGTGTCTGTCTGTGTGTGTGTGTGTGTGTGTGTGTGTGTGTGTGTGTGTGTGTGTGTGTGTGTGTGTCTGTCTGTGTGTGTGTGTGTGTGTGTCTGTCTGTGTGTGTGTGTGTGTGTGTGTGTGTGTGTGTGTGTGTGTGTGTGTGTGTGTGTGTCTGTCTGTGTGTGTGTGTGTGTGTGTGTGTGTGTGTGTGTGTGTGTGTATGTGTGTGTGTGTGTGTGTGTGTGTGTGTCTGTCTGTGTGTGTGTGTGTGTGTGTGTGTGTGTGTGTGTGTGTGTGTGTGTGTGTGTGTGTGTGAGAGAGAGAGAGAGAGAGAGAGGGAGTGGGGAGAGGGGAAGAGGAAAAGAGAGAGAGAGAGAGAGAAGGAAAGAGAGAGAGAGAGAGAGAGAGAGAGAGAGAGAGAGAGAGAGAGAGAGAGAGAGAGAGAGAGAGAGCATGGATAAACATCTATTTTCGATAATGCTGTACACGCCTATAATACATTAGAAATCAACCCTTTGTCGACGGGCATGCTATGCCACGCCCACTGTGAGTTTACTTGTTTAATTGTTTTTCCACAAAAATGGTTACATTCGTACTAAGCCACCAATGAGCCAATTACGAGTACAGCCTGTCTCGCCCTTTCACCCTTTTCTTTAATTTCCGAAAATGTTTTACGTTATCTTATTTTGCTATTACTAATGTTTATAACATTGTAGTAATTATAATGCTTATAATAAAAACAACACCATCGATATTCATAGCACTAGTAAAAAATACATTTTCCCGGCAATTGAAGGACAGGTGAAATCAGGTAAGGCAGAGCCATCTCTGTGTAGTGACATTTCACAAAAAAAAAAAAAAAAAAAAATATATATATATATATATATATATATATAAAATAAACACAGCATTTTTCCCATTTTTTTTCTTTTTTTTTCCCCCGGCGGCAATGGGTCATTTGGAAAGGCGTTGATCTCTCATATCTCTTTCTGCATGGTAGTCACTCTCTTTCCATATATTTGTTTGTTTACATCTATCTGTCTGCCTATCAGCTTATCAATTCCTTTCACTATCAATACATCTCCCCATGGCCTATTTATCTATTCATCTTTCGCTGTTGATCAAGTTTGTTTTCGTTTCGTTTCCTTTTATGACTTGCGTATCATATTTTATCGTCTATTTCAGCGAGTTTTTAGAAAGTTGATGCTTTTTGCTTATCATCACGGTCTGTTCTTCTTTATCTTTTTCACCTTTCTTCTTTATTCCGTTATTCTTTTATCCTCTGTTTCTTACGGAAAACTCGTAAATGTTATTTTCTCTTTCTAAAGCTTTTATAATTACGACTTTTTTTAAAGATTGTCATTATGATGATGATATTAGAAAAGTGATAATAAAAGCATTAATACTAATAATACCACTCATAATAATAATAATAATCCTCTTCATCATCATCGTGATAGTAATGATAATGATGATGAGGATTGTGATGATGATAATGATAAAAATAAGAAGGAGAAAGATAATAATAATAATAATTGTTTTTTATTTATATTTCTTTGTTTCGCTTTGCTCTATCTTGCTTTAATTTCTTGTTTTTCTTTATTTAATTTTTTGTTTTGTTGTTTTTGTTGTTTTATTTTTTTTTTTTTTTTTTTGCTTTGCTTTGCTTTGTGTTTATCTTATTTGTTTTGTTTTGTTTCATTTTTCTTTACAGTTCTTCTTATTCTTATATTCTTTCTTTATTCATTCCTAATATCTTTTTGGTGATGTTGGTGATGGTGACAATAATAATAACAAAAATAATAATGATAAAATAATAGAAAATAAATATGATGATGTTGATGAGGATGTTAATTTTGATAATGATAATGGAAAGGATAACGATAATAATGATAATAGATATGAAAGTGATGATAATAATAATTATGATGATATTAATAATAAGGATAACGACGTCAATAATGATAATGATAATGATAATGATAATAAGAACAACAAAAATATAATGATGATGATAATAATAATAATAATAATAATAATAATAATAGTAATAATAATAATGATAATAAAAATTACGATAATAAAAATTACAATAATGGTGATGATGACAATAATAATAATGATAAACAATTATGATAATGATATGAATACTAAAAGTATTAATGATAAAAATTCATGATAGTAAAACTAATGATAAGAACTTTCATTTATATCATTGACATTGACATTATCATGCCCTGTCAATCATTGATTGAAATTATCAATATCATTGATAGTTCTGTTATCATTATTACTTTTCTTATTGTTTTCATTATTACTTTTCTCATTGTTATCATTCTTACTTTTCTCATTGTTATTATCATTATTATTATCATCATTATCATTGTCATCATTATTATAATTATCATTGATTAAA
>NC_061839.1:22022015-22024515 GCF_019202785.1 Penaeus chinensis
AGATTAGAAATGACCTTGGCAGTTAGGTGAGCAGCTTCCATCCGAACCGACAAGTAGGTCTTACTTGTTTTCTAGAGGAGACTCATATTTTTAATAAAAAATAATTATGCATAATATTTATGTAATAATTTTAGGAATTTAAAGCATAATATATATGCAATGATTTTATACATTTAGAGCATAATATTTATGTTTTGATTTTGATATAGTACTTATAGTTATTTACTTCTATTTTTTTCTATTTAGTTTTTTAACGTTTCAAATACTTCAACCCAACAAGGGATTCGCCGCTAGCGACCTTAGCTATTGACGCGGCAGATAATTTTGAATAATTAAATGTCTTGGCTGATTCTTTGTGGGTGTTCAGTCTTCGTGATTTGTGTCCCTACGTCTCAAAACTATGCATTTTTTGTATATACACATTTGTTTTTATTAAGTGTTTATCAGCACCAGTTTCTTTCTCTCTTTTTCTCTCTCGCTCTCTCTCTCTCTCTCTCTCTCTCTCTCTCTCTCTCTCTCTCTCTCTCTCTCTCTCTCTCTCTCTCTCTCTCTCTCTCTCTCTCATTTTGGGTTTGAGATGAATTTCATTAATTTAGGGATCTGTTTGTTTTCCTGCTGACGCCCTGGGTAAAGCACTTATGGAGTTGTTCCGCCAACTTAAGGGTAATTATATGTTTGTGTTATTTTTAAGTACAACTGGTGTTGGTTTTCACATGCATCATCCCCCCTGTCAAAAATTGATGATCTGTATCTGTTTTCGTGGTTGAAAAAACCTGTACAACTCCCTAGTAAGTGCAACTTGCTCATGAAATAAACATCATACCATCGTAGAGCTTTCACTAAGTCTCAATCAGAAAAAGAAATAGCACCTCAAAGGTCTGGTTCTGACCAAGGCTGAATGCTTAAAACTTTCTCGGACTCGGGTCTCCCAAATAGCACATTGCGGGTTACTCTGATATTTCGAAACCCCTGAAAGGCTGGAAAAAAGGCTAGATGAATCAGAGTATATTAAGTTGATAGTCTAGAACAGACCATGCTATACTTGGGTTCCCGGTTTCAGCAGGCGGAAGCTCAAAGCTAAGAGAAGAATAATAATGGTAAAGATAACACTCTTCCATGTTGATATTACGGTAGAAAAAAAAAAAAAACATAATGCAAAAACTAGATTTATTGAGACTACAGTTTCGAAATCCACCAAATCCTCAGGTTTGAAGAGGAAAGGGAGAGGATGGGGCAATGCAGTAACACAGGACATGTGAGGACAGACGAACGGAAGTGAAGGGAGGTCAGATCAAATCGGAGGATCGGGTGCACTATGCGCAGGGTGGCCAACATACGGGAGAATTCGGAGGATGTAAGGGGAGCGAGGAGACTATCGACAGGAGAAAAGCCGCTGTTCAGGTTGAAATTAGGCAGCAACTTTATTGAAGAGGATTCCACCAGTCTGCGGGCGTGGACATCAGCGGAAGGAAAGACAATTCGCGCCGCTGACCAGTCCATCTGATGGCCTGTGTCCCACTGACGGCAAAAGAGGGTGCTGTTGTTGTGTCCCCTTGGATACAGCGTACTTATGTTGAGACAGACGCTTAGTGAGACTGGCGCCCGTCTCGCCAAAGTATTGCTTATCACAGGAGGTACAAGGAACAACATAGGTGCCCACCTTAGAGGTAGAGGGAGGACTGGTGTAGACCAGGTTGCGACGGAGAGTGTTCACCTGGCGAAAGATCAGCCTGCAGTTGAGAGGTGAGAGTAGATCTCAATGTAGGGCAGGCTGAGGACGGGAAAGTGAGGAGTCTCTTTAGGGGAGGAGTCGTGGTAAAAGGTAAGCCGTGCCCTGGATAACGCGACGTCGAGAACATGACGAGGATAGCCCAGTTTGTAGAAGGAACGTCAAAGGAAGTCGATCGCTCCATCCAAGTACTGGGGGTCACAGATGCGGAGGGCGTGGAGGAACAGCGAAGTGGTAACACCTCTCTTTACATGGAGAGGATGGTATGAGAAGTGTATGTACATACCACTATGCACTGACTTCCTGTATATGGAGAAGAAGTGGTCAGCAGAGTGATGTACTAGGGTGTCCAAGAAGGGCACCTTGAAACGGATGGAAGGAAAGAGAGAGTTCAGCTGAGTCAGGAAGTCCGAGATCAGGGCCATAGACCTGGAACATTACATCTGGTCACCGCAGACATATCTTTTCCTGAATAAAAACCTATATTCTCGGCTGAGCCCGAACTCAACCCGACACATTGGTCTACTTGGTCTATGCCCCGCTACAGTTATCATTACTATTATTATTATTATCATCATCATCAACCATCATCATCCTCATCATCATCATTATTTACCGTTGTTATTGTATTATAAATTTATCATACTTTTATATGGATATATGTTTTTCTCGTATTTGGTTATATTCTAAATCCAACTATCATCATGATGAAATATCATAGAAATATTTATACTAATCAAATACAGTATCAAACTTATTTATTAAGTAAAC
>NC_061839.1:22079515-22082015 GCF_019202785.1 Penaeus chinensis
GTCTGTACGAGTTGACCTAGGTATATATACTTGTCTACCACCTCTATCGCTTCCCCTTGAACATTTATCTGTTCGAATTGAACTCTACTGTTGAACATGATCTTAGTCTTTTTCTTGTTCATCCTAAGTCCGACTTTCAGGCTTTCTCTATTCAGATCATTTATTAGTTGCTGCATTTCATTTGCAGATTCACTGAAGAGAACAATATCATCTGCAAATCTTAAATTGTTCAGGTATTCGTCTTCGATTTTGATACCCTTCCCGGTCCATTCTAGCTTCTTGAAAATTTCCTCAAGGCAAGCTGTAAACAGTTTTGGTGAGATGGTATCACCCTGTCTAACACCTTTCTTAATTGGGATTTTATCGGTTTCTGTGTGGAGCTTGATGGTTGCTGTCCCATCTTCGTATATATCTTCTAATAATTTACAATATACCTCCTCTACTCCCTGTCTTCGAATAGCTTCTAGTACTGCTGGTATTTGTACAGAGTCAAATGCCTTTTCGTAATCGATGAATGCCATACACAGGGGTTTCCTATACTCGTTTATTTTTTCTCTTATTTGGGTAAGCGTGTGTATGTGGTCTGTTGTTGAGAATCCACTGCGGAAACCTGCCTGTTCTCTAGGCTGGTTAGAATCCAGACTGTCAGAGATGCGAGTTGTGATGATTTTAGTGAACAGTTTGTATGTAACTGAAAGGAGACTTATGGGTCGGTAGTTTTTTAGATCCCTTCTGTCCCCTTTTTTATGAATCAAGATAATTGTTGCATTTTTCCAGGCTTTTGGAATTTTTCCATTGAGAAGGCATTTGTTAAAAAGATTGGCTAGTTTTACTGTTGCAATTTTTCCAGCGTCTATTATAAGGTCTATACTAATACCGTCTTCGCCTGGTGTTTTCCCTCTCTTCATGCCTTTAAGCGCTCTCTTTACTTCTTCTGTTGTGATGTTAGGTACTTCTCTAGTTACAGCGTTCGCTTCTATCCGTGGCTGTTCATTTGCATTGTAAAGTTCCCTATAAAAGTTTTCCACTACTCTTATGATTTCATTTTTATTATATGTCACATCTCCGTCTGGTTTCTTTATTGCATATATTTGATTTCTCCCTATTCCTAGTCTCCTCTTAGCTGTTTTCATGCTGGTACCTGACATCACTGTTTCATTTATTCTTTTAGTATTGAATTTGCGCACATCTTCTCTCTTCTTTTTGTTTATAGTTTTTGTTAGTTCAGCTAATTCTATTTTGTCTCTGTTTGATGATGCTTTCATGACCCTACATTTTTGCATGAGTGCTTTGGTTTCTATCGAGAGCTTACTGTAGTTTTGTTTGGCGTTCTTTCCGCCTACTTAAAGAGCAGCTTCCTTTATTATGTCATTGAACTGTTTGTTGATTTGGTCAATGTTGAGGTCTTCGTTGCTGAGAAGGGAATATCTGTTTTGGATGTTAATGCTAAATTCTGTCGCTTTGGTCTTCAAGTTAACTAAGTTTGGCTGCGGTTTTTGTATGAGTTTATTCCTTTCCCTTCTGAGGTCTAATTTAATTTGGCCTCTGACCAACCTATGGTCGCTGCCAGCATTTACTTTATTAATAACTTCCACATTTTTTATTATATCGCGCCTGTTTGAAATTATGAAGTCAATTTCATTTTTGATGTCTGATGGCGATTTCCATGTCCATTTCCGCTCTAGTCTTTTTTCGAAGAATGTATTCATGATACTGAGTGATCGAGCCTCCGCAAAGTCGACTAGCATTTGCCCCCTCTCATTCCTAGTGCCTATTCCGTGATTCCCCACTACGGTTTCTCCTTCTGTCTTTTTACCTATTTTGGCATTAAAGTCTCCCATAATTATTGTGAAATGGGTTTTTACTCTTTCGTTAGCTAAATGAACATCTTCATAGAAGCTCTCTATTTCGTCATCACTGTGGCTGCAGGTTGGAGCATAGACTTGAACAATCTTTAAGTTGTACCTATTATTTAGTTTTATTATTACTGAAGCCACTCTTTCGTTTATACTATGGAATTCTACTATATTATTTTCCAAACGTTTGTGAACCAAGAAACCTACCCCTAATTCTTGCTTGCTACCCTGTGGTTTGCCTCTCCAATATAGAACGTGTCCATCATTTAGTATCTTCTGTTCTTCGCCTAATCTTCTAACCTCACAGACTCCTACAACATCCCATTTAATGAAGGGAGTTCCTCAAGTAATGCTAGTAAGTCGGGTTCCGTTCTCATTGTCCTTATATTATATGTGCAAAGGTTCATCAACGTGGGGCGGCCTGTTCTTGACCGGGGATTCTTAGCACCCTCTGCTCCGGAGCGATCCTGATCGCCGCCGTAACCAGGTGCTCCTTCGCTTCCGGCAATTGAGGGCCGTTGCTCTGTTTGTGCAGTCATGGTTTTTGATTGTGAGGTAGGCAGCCGAGTTACCTCCCACCTACTGGCTTAGGTGTATCTTGGTGGGAGGGGGAGTATTTTAGCCGGGATGCTACTGATAGGCCC
>NC_061839.1:22092015-22102015 GCF_019202785.1 Penaeus chinensis
GATGATGATAAATAATGATATTAATTAATTTGAATAATATAATATATGCTAGTGGTAGTAGTAGTAATAATAGTAGTAATAATGATTATTATAACAACAAGAACAGTAACAATGCTAATAATAATAATGAAAGTGAAAATAATGACAGTGATGATAATATATGATGGTAATTACTAAAACATTAATAATAGCATTATTGATAATGATAATAATAATAATAATGATAATAATAACAATAATAATAATAATAATAATAATAATAATAATAATAATGATAATAATAATAATAATAATAATAATAATAATAATAATAATAATAATAATAATAATGGTAACAATAATATCATCAATAATAATCAGTAATTTCATCGGTGTTTTCTTCACCCTCAGGCATCAGAAACGCCAAGCAAACATAGAAAACGAACAATGATGATAATGATACTACTACTACTAATAATAATAATAATAATCATAATATTAATAATAAATAATGATAATAATATTAATAATAATGGAAATAATTAATATTATCATTATAGTAATGATAGTAATAATAACAATGATAAAGTTACCTATATGTATAATAATGATAATAATAATATAAAAATAATGACAATGATAATAATAATATAAGAATAATGACAATAAAAATAATAACAATAATAATGATAATGATAATAATAACAATAATAATGATAATAATAATTACTTTAATAATAATATTAATAATTAATGTTAACAGTATAATAATAATAATAATAATAATGATGATAATAATAATGAAAATTATTATTATCATTATAATAATGATAGTGATAATAAAAGTGATATTGGCACTAATAATAATATTGATAATAATAATTACATAATAATAATAATGACAATGATAATAATAACAATGATAATGATAATAATAACAAGGATAATAATTATAATGACTTTAATAATAAGTATAATAATTAATAGTAATAGTAATAATAATAACAATATTATTATTATTATTTTTATCATTATTATTATTATGAGGATATTCATGATTATAATGATAATAATGATGATAATGACGATAATAACGATAGTAACAGTATGTGCAATAATGATAATGATAATAAAAGAAAAAGAAGAAGAAGAAGAAGAAGGACACTACTACTACTAACAATAATAATAATAATTGTAATAATAACAGTATGTGTAATAAGGATAATTATAATAGTAATTATAATGATAATGATGGTAATGATGATACTAATAATAATAATTACAACGACAATGACAATGACAATGACAATGACAATGACAATGACAATGACAATGACAATGACAATGACAATGACAATGACATTGAGAATGACAATGACAATGACAATGACAATGACAATGACAATGACAATGACAATGACAATGACAATAACAACAATAATAATAAGAAAAGTGATAATAATAAAGATAATAATAAAACGATAATGAAAATGATATTGACACTACTACTACAAATAATAATAATAATTATTATAATGATAATAATAGTAACAACAAAAATAATGATAATAATAGTATTTATACTCATAATTATTATAATTATAATCATAATTATAATTATAATAACAATAATAATAATGATACTTTTAGTGTACGGCTGCGCACTCGCCGACTAGACCGGTTTCGCCAGGACGGACACATGCCTGCCTCTTCTACCACGAAGTTACGCGGTAGTCCTGCGCCCTGATTGCGGTCTTGGTGCCTGACCAACTGTGGGCATATATATATAGAAGAACCTCTTGAACACTACCGCACGCTGACTCATCCAGTACATCGACTTCCATCGCGTGCTGCGCTGTCTTGGAAACTAGGGTTGCTGCCATGGTCCCGTTAACCCTGGTCCTTGCCGATGACCCAAGGAGAAATAAATGATGTGGGGAACCCTGTGATGTTGCCTTTGTCCTGGATGAGACGCCCCGGGCTCCACTTCCGCTAATAAAGTGGGCGTACTCACTGTGCACTCGCGTGAGCCCGCCGCCTCACCCTTCTTGTGCCTCGCCTTCTCGGCTTGAGTGCGCCATCATTTCGCAGTCTCCCCCCATGAATATCCTGGGCTATCCGCTCCACAAACGGATACGCCTATAGGCACCTCTAGCAGAGGTGCTTATAAGCGTTGACTTGCTGCGAAGGTTTAATTTTAAATTGAGTCTCTCAGCTGCTACTGGGGCTAGTTTTGCTACCTTCAACGGGACCAACTCGGAAGATGGGGGCTCGTCCCTCAGGGATAGTCGGGGAGCTTTAGGCATGGCTTCCCCGACTCCCATCGATGGAGGAAGCAAACCGGATATTTTGATGGCGGGCTTCAAGGACCGGTTCGATTTTACACCCGGACTTAACGACTTTGGCTACAACACAGACGAGTTTGAGATCTTCCTGGTATGTTCTTTCAAGACCCAAGGTGACCCCGGGTGGATTTTGCTCACCTGTCGTTGTCGTGGATCACTGGGCATTCGCAGTGACCACGCTTTCAGTCGCTTGTACACGCAACTCACTCTTAATCCCGCAGGATTGCCAATTCAATTGTTCCTGCGTGCCCTATGCCCCCATCTAAAACGCGCTTGCTGATGAAACAGAAAACGCGCCTGCTTTGTTTATTGCATTTTATTTTATTGTATTGTATTAAAACCTATTTATATTTTTGTCTCCTAATTAAACCATGAATAAAACACGAACGATATGAAAATGAAAGAATCAATAAAGGGAGTTTTTACAATTATTCTAATTCTATAATTTATTATTTTAAACTATGCTTTATAAACATTTTATCTATGAAAGGGTAAGCAGTGAAAGAGAAGAGACAATGTCGGAAATAAGGTCAAACGGCAGTTGGGAGCCATTATCCTATGTGAAGCTTAGCGACTGCTAGGAGTGAATGAGTATGCGAGTCGAAGTGTGAATGAAGCCCCATGAAGCAGTGACGTATGTAAGGAAGTGTGCATTCGAATGAAATTAAATGTTGAATGGGTGAATGAATAGAGAATGTCTTGTGCATATTTGTTTTTTCTTTACAAAATAGTTTTCCCCCTGAAAATATTGTAATGATGATGAAATAAGTGACCTAATAAAAGACGGACATTTATGATGTGACCATAGAAAAAGAAAAAAAAATAGAAATAGAAAATAAAAGGAACATGTGACCAAACTAATAAAGGAAATTATGTGAAGAAGGAAAAAAAAGAATAGAAAACAAAAATAGACGAAACAAGATATGAAAATAAATTAGTATCGAATGACACGGGGAATCCCCCAGTGTGACGTCCCATTCACATTCAGGCAGCTGTCCCGACGAGACATACCCACCAGAGGGGGTCAAAGCCACTAGCGTATTTGAAACATCCTCGGTAAGGAAAGCGAGAGTTGTTATAAAACTTGAAAAACATCTATTGATAAAGAACACAAAATAAAGTAAAGAACGAAGATAAATAGTGGTTTATAACACTTAACAGGGTTTCTGGTGTGGAGTGGAAAAGTGTCGTGCCACGTCACAAGTACGCACGTACGAAAAGCACGCAGGAGGCGTGAGGCGAGAGGCGAGACGTGAGAGGTGAGAGGCGCGAGGCGTGAGGCGCGAGGCGCGAGGCGAGAGGCGAGAGGCGAGAGGCGAGAGGCGAGAGGCGCGAGTCGAAGAGGCGTGAGGAAAGATCAGCAAGATTAAGAAAAGTGAGGAAAAGTGAGGCTTAAGATACAAACACTCGGACGTTACGTGAGCTATGTGAAAAAGTGTGAACATTGCAAACAATTATTGGTCACAACGTGCAATATAATAGGGGCGATTAAAACATTTAATGAATCATTTTATTGATTTATAATTTTTTCTGTAATTTTATATTTCTATCTTTATCATTTGTTTTTAATATTGTGTGTATGAATTTCAGCAATAAATATGGATAATAATAGTGTCTCCTTTAAGACCAATTGTTAAAACTGAGCAACAAAGTAGAGGTGATTCGCAAAAGGTTGTACTGGTACAGGGCCTAGGCCAGTAATTAAGATCAAATTAGCAACCTTTACATCTATATACTGTTTATTTTTTAGTTATTTTATCCTTTTACTAACTTTAATATAGTGTTTCCCCAAAAGAGAGCCACCCTCACTTAAATTTGTTATTTTAG
Organism: Penaeus chinensis; assembly: GCF_019202785.1. NCBI lineage: Eukaryota > Metazoa > Arthropoda > Malacostraca > Decapoda > Penaeidae > Penaeus > Penaeus chinensis. The sequence goes on from NC_061839.1 coordinate 22,096,167, forward strand.
CTTTATTTTATAACTTTAATATAGTTCCAAACACTTTTAAGCTCTTTTTCTTAAGAGAGCCACCCTCACTTAAACTTACTCCTGTTAAAAGGTAACGAGGGTGAGTAAGAAGCCCCAGGTCTTGTTGTCGCTCTGGTGAGAGGAGGTCGTGGCAAGAGAATCCCGGAATTGGCACTCTCCTCCTTTAAAAAAAAGTTAAAGTGGTTGTGAAGTATCTTTTCGGTAGGGTATTGGGTGACTTTTATGACATTTTAATGAAGCTAGTGATCGACCGGTGAATTTTAAGATTTCAAAGCTCGTGTTATATTTTATTTTACTTGTTCGTTTTACATGTTTGTTTTCATTAGTTTTACGTGTTTTGTTTTTATCTTATTAGTTTTACGTGTTTTGTTTCTTTTATTAGTTTTATGTGTTTTCTGTTTTATTAGTTTTACGTGTTTTGTCTTGTCTTATTCGTGTTTCAGCCGTTTTATTCGTATTTTTTAATAAAGGTTTTAAACCGGTTTTATGAATACCTGTTTTCCGTACCCTCCGACCCTGTAACGAGAAGCATAAGTCATAACGAACCTATTAAAGTGTAATGAATCTAGTAAAGATGTAACGCTAAATCATATACCATCTGCGTTAGGGAATAGATCCCCGCATACGCCTCTTGTAGTTTATGGCCTCGTCGATCTTTTGTCATCACTCCAGGAGGTAATGCGGTATGAGAATCTCCTCTCACCTCCAACTCTCCCACAGGCACGAGTAAAGAGAATTGAGAAAATTAAAGGTGGCAACACTCTAAAAGTGGAACAGTGCGTGGTGTCAGTTTCGCTGTGTATTTTCAATGGGGGTTGCGGAGGCGGCTTTGCAGCATCGAAGCCTTGCCCATACAATCATCAGCTACAGTACAACACATCCTCCGGCCAGCAACATCACCTCCGGGCCCCAATAAAACCATCCTTATCTTGCAAGTGAGCACACCGCACACACGATTAACACCGCCAATTCTTATTTGGCAAATAAATGATTTGTATATTGTTTTATCTAACTTTCCTACCCGAAGAGGATAAAGCACCTAAGCACATTTTTTATTTTTATTTGAAGATTTTTATATAGATTTATTCTTAAAGATCACAGAGGCCCATTTTCATTTCCAAAGTACAATATCAATAATTTTAAGTTTTATTTATTTATGTTATTTAAATTTGGTATGAGTGTTTTATGAGTTTTGTGTTCTCGATCTTTTAAATATTTCATGGTTCCGTTACAAAACAAATTGATATTTTAATAGTTATTCAAATCCTGTTTTTCCCCTTTTTTCAAATACCGGCATTTTAAGACTTTATATAAATTTTTAAAGAACCATAACTAGCTCCCTTTCCCGCCTACAAGGTGACGTGGGAAGCAAAGAAAATCAAAGGGGGGGATTCTGCTAGTGGCCTGTGAAGCCGACAGTCTGAGGAACCCCGGAATGGGCTTTCCCTGTCCAGTTACGTGGTCGTGGGGGTAGGTTTTAATATAGGAGGTAAGAGAGAATTTGCGAGATATTTGCTTGGTCAAAAGTGACTTAAAAGTGACCGGTGCTTTCTTATCTTCGTTTTTTTTTTTTATTGTTTTATCCAAGTTCCATTTTTACTATTTTATCGTTCGTTTTATCTTGCTTGTATTGTTTCATTTTATGTTCCTTTTATCTAGCTTTCTATTTCACTTTTATCATTCGTTTTATTATTTTCATTGTATCGTTTTATCGTTAGTGTATTTCATGTTTCATCGTTTTTATTTTGCTTCATAGTTCGTATTTTAAAGTTTTAAGTTCCTTTTTGTACTACCATTCATTTTACTGTGTTTTATTCGTGTTTGTGTTTGTTGTATCGTTTCATGTGTTTTACTGTCTGTCTGTCTTGTATTTTTTATCTGTAATAAACCTGTTTTACGTATGCTTAGTTTTATAAACGCCCGACTTTAAGAAAAGGTAACGGTACGATTGCTGATGAGAACTACCTACAGTGAATGGTGAGAGTTTTTTCTGCCTCAGGGTGTGGTGCCGCACATGAAGCATCAGATCAAAACCACGGACGACCAACCTGTCCGTGTGAAACAATGGCGCCGCCCGGGGAGTACGCGGCAGTACACCCGTGCGGAATGCGTTAAGATGCTTGTAGACGGGGTGATCGAGCTTTCTTGTTCTCCGTAGCTCTCTCCCGTTGGTGCAAGTGAAAAAGAACGGCACAGCACGCTTCTACGTCGACTTCCGTGCTCTGAGCAGGATGGACGCTGCCATTGATCAGCTGGTGCGTAAATATTGGTCTAGCGTCCTCGACGATAAAAGCGCATACTGGACTTTTGAGGTGGATGAGAGGGACCGAGGAAAGACTGCTTTCTCGGATGGCATCCGTCTCTTTCAATTCTCGCGTCTGCCATTTGGACTGACGACGGCCCTGTCAACTTTTCAGAGGGCTATCACCGTCGTTCTCAACCCGGTGTTGGGCCACCACGCGTTGGCATATCTCGACGACGTCCTGATATACAGCACAGAATTTGAGCAGCACCCATCCCACTTATCCCACGTTGCCGCGAATTAATCTCGCCAAGTGTCACTTCGCGACCGACACTAATAATAATGATAATGTAGATAATAATAACAATAATGATAATGTAGATAATAATAACAATAATGATAATGTAGATAATAATAACAATAATGATAATGTAGATAATAATAACAATAATGATAATGTAGATAATAATAACAATAATGATAATGTAGATAATAATAACAATAATGATAATGTAGATAATAATAATAATAATGATAATGTAGATAATAATAACAATAATAATAATAATAAGGATAATAATAACAATAATAATAATAATAAGGATAATAACAATGACAACGATAATTATACTAATGATGATCCTCATGATAATGAAAAAAATAATAATTATAATATTGATAACGATAATAATGATAATCATAATGATGATAATGATACTAACAAACAAAGAAGGATACATACACAAATATATATAAAGTGTGTGTGTATATATGTATATATATGTTTATATGTATATGTGTATGTATGTACATATATATTTGTATATATTTATATATATATATATATAAATATATATATATGTATATTTGAATGTATATATTTGCTTATCTACTAATTCATTTATTTATTTATCTATTCATATATGTATATATATGTATGTATATTCCCTAATTTATTTATCTCTTTATCTCTCTGTGTATACGTGTGTGTGTGTATGTATGTGTGTGTGTGTGTGTGTGTGTGTGTGTGTGTGTGTGTGTGTGTGTGTGTGTGTGTGTGTGTGTGTGTGCGCGCGCATATGCATATATATATATATATATATATATATATATATATATACATATATATATATATATATATATATATACATATATATATATATATGTACACAGACACACACACACACACACACACGCATATATACATATAAATATCATCATCATCATTTTGGAGCTAACGCCGGCAGGGGCGCATAACCGCATCCACCCTCCGCTTCTACGTACGAGGATCCCTCATGGCGAGCCGCCAGGCAGGGGCCCGGCCCATCTCTAGTTCCTCACGACAGGTTTGATCGATCTGCCCAAGCCACGACCTTCTCGGTCGTCCCACAGGCCTCCTTCACCCAGGGTTGTCTCGGACAGAGACAACCTGATGGGCAGGATCATCCTGTGGGAGTCGAGCCAAGTGGCCATATAGCCTGAGTTGGCGATCACGGATTGTGCAAGGAACAGGTCCTGTACCGGTCTCACGGTGCAGCCGTTGGTTGGACACATGGTCCCGCCAACTGTAGCCCATGATCCGGCGCAAGTATCTGTTACAAAAGGCATCAAGACGAAATTCCAGAGCACAAGATAGTGTCCAAGTTTCACTACCATAGAGTAAAACTTGTCGAGAAAATTTCATGACCCCTGCTGCCAGGCCAATCCGTCTACTGACTTCTTAGTCTGACAGCCCAGAGTCGTGAAATGCACTACCGAGGTATATAAAGCTCTTTGTGACTTCGATGTTTTCACCGCAAGCACGTATCGACTGTACAGGGTCTCCTAGCAGGCCCCCAAAATCCTGGATCTTGGTCTTGGTCCAGGACCTCTAGCCCCAGGGGCTTCGCTTCATTGCTAAATGCATCAAGAGCCGCCAAAAGGGTTTCCAGAGATTCAGAGAGTACGGCAACATCATCGGCAAAGTCAAGGTCTGTAACCTTGATATTGCCCAGAGTTGCTCCACAGTGACTTTGGACAGTAGCTCTACCCAGTATCCAATCCATGCAAGTGTTGAAAAGTGTTGGTGCAAGAACACAGCCTTGCCTCACACCTGAACTAACAGGGAAGAAGCTCGACAGGTCCCCACCACACTTTACAGCACTTTCAGTGCCTGTATACAGGTTTGCTATTAGTCCAATAATCCTTATTGGAATTCCTCTTAGTTTCAGGATCTCCCAGAGAGATTCGCGATGCACCGTGTCAAACGCCTTCTTGAGATCGATGTAGGCTGCGAGCAGCCCACGTCCGAACTCACGACGGCGCTCTATAATGATTCGAAGCGCCAGGATGCGGTCTATTGTGGACTTACCAGGAGTGAAACCAGATTGCTCCGGTCTTTGGTGCCTCAACAGGTGGTCCCTGATACGTCTCAGTAAGATGTGCGCGAGTACCTTGCCTGGTATACTGAGTAGTGTAATGCCTCGGTGATTGCTGCAGTCCCACCGATCCCCTTTCCCCTTCCAGAGAGGGATGACCACACCCCTCAGCAGGTCAGGGGGAAAGGTACCAGTCTGCCAGATGGCAGACAGGACTGCATGCAAGCCCCTTGCCATAGGTTCTCCACCAGCCTTTAACAATTCGGCTGGGATGCCACAGACACCTGCTGCTTTACCACTCTTCAGCTTGGAGATCGCCCCCCTGATTTCGGTCAGGGAGGGTGGATCCTCGTTGATGGATGGATCTGGTAGAGGAGTCTCAACATTACCCGCATCCATGTTAACTGTTGATGGATCAACCTTATACAACTGCTCAAAATACTCAGCCCAACGCACACGCACCCCATCAGGATCTGAGATTATCTGGCCACTTGCTGAGCGGACTGCAGTCGTCTGTGAGGGGGGCTTGGAGTTCAGCTTTCTCAGAGCTTGGTAGGCAGGACGAAGGTCATTTACAAGGAAATGGCTTTCGACCTCCTCTGCAAGACTACTGATAAACTGTTCCTTATCCCTTCTCAACAGTGACCTAGTCCTGCGCATCAGAGAGCGGTGCAAGGTGCGATCCCCTGACAGTCGAGCCGCACGACAAGCATCTGTGGCTTCCAGTGTCTCCTGCGAGATGGAATTCTGTCTTGTTCTTGGGCGTTCACCAATGGATTCCTGAGCTGCATCAAGCATTTCACGCTTGAAGGTATCCCACATAAGAACAGGGTCTGTCTGGCCCTCGAGTGCTGTGAGACGACCAGAGATAGCCTCGGCAAACCCCCAGGTACACTCGTCCTCCCTCAATCTGTCCAAATGAAACACCCTAGGGTGTTCATTTGGGCGACGGGGGGTTCTAAAGTGGACCCGGAGAGTAGCCACTACTAATCTATGATCAGTTCCACAGAACTCAGCGCTTCGATATACCCTGCAGTTCTGGAGGATCCTCCATCGAGTGCTAACGAGGATGTGGTCGATCTCCTTGGCCACTCTACCTGTATCGCTATACCAAGTCCAGCGATGCGGGTCAGAACGCTGATACCAGGAGCCAGAAATCCTCAATTTCTTGGACCTAGCAAAGTCATGGAAAAGGTGGCTATTCTCGCTGCCAGCATCAGCTCCTGAGC
>NC_061839.1:22107015-22112015 GCF_019202785.1 Penaeus chinensis
AGGTGTTTCACACGCCAGTTGCGCCTCGTCCTCTCGGCTCGAGTGCGCCTTCATAAGCCGTGACCAACGCCACACTGACCGCCAGATATTAATGAGCTAAAGTGGCTTTGGTTATTTTTATGACCATAAGACGTATTTCAAACCAAGTCTAATTACTTGGATGACGTTGAAGTCGCCGATAAAAAATAAAGATTTATTATTTGCAAATCGAATATTGTAAATATGTACAGTCCGAAATGCAGTTTTCTCTAAAACTATATTATTGTTTTCCTCAGTCTCTTTTCCCTTATTTCTCTTGTTTCTCTTACTCTCTCTCTTCGACAATGCTTCCAATGTGTCATAATAACTCTTGAAGGGGTTAATGGTCGTCATTTTTTATGGTTGTTTGTGTTCTTTGGTGTGTCGAACTCTCAGGCTGGTCTTCCCGTACTTGCTTTGCATACTTTCTTCTTTTCGCGGCATGTTTACGGCATTGCCTGGGGGTCTCTTTCGGGGTATAAGTACGCATGGGTTTGGGAAGAACTCCGGTCCTAACTTTTGTCCTGAATATTGGTCCTGCTTCTAGTTCATGTAGACCTGTGCTCTCGCTCTTCGATTTACCTTGCTTCCCCCCAAGGTTTTCAGAGTTCGTGTCTCTTCCCAAGGTTAAGTAACTTTCTGTGGTTTTGTGTATGAGACTACTGGTCTATTTTGGACTTTTGTGTGTGACATGCTGTGTCACCATCTGCAGGGAGCGCTCTCTTTGGTCCCAAAGCCGGACTCTGTGGACCAAAGTGTCAGAAAGCATAAAAGGACTGATTCATAGGGACTTGGGGATTCGTACCTTCAGTATTGCCAGTAATGTTCTAAACTCTTCTTTCGAGGTCGTTTGGGCCATTTGGATTGTCAAACGGTGGGGTTGGTCTTCCGGTACTTTCTTTGTATATTTTCTTCTTTTCATGTCTAGGGAGTGTCTTGGGGGTCTCTTTCGGAGTATAAGTACCTATTGTTTTGGGAAGGGAAATCCCTACACCCGTGTCGTAGACACGTATTAGTCAGACCTCACTGAAAAAAACAGCAACAAAAGACACTTGCCTCGTGCCGCCTAAGATACTCAGGAGTCCCGGGATGTCACCTCTCGCTAGACACTGTTTGTTTCTGCGTTATATTACATAAAACTTTCATATACTTGTTTTTATTGAAATTTCTTTGCAGCATCTTCAGTGCCTTTTTCTTGCCAAATGTGACACGAGGCTGCAGTAGTTGTAGTCAGCACCCTTCTACCCCAAGGTAGCCCTTGCGGGCTTCAACCCCCGGATAGTGAGGCCAAGTAGTCTGGGGCGTCATTTTGGGCGCTTCCTTCTCTCGCTATGATTGTTCTTGTCCTTGTATGATTTTCCTTAGTGTAAATGATTTTCATTAGTGATTTTGATGGTTTCACAACAATCAATGCTCCCAGCCACTGGTTGATTATTTGCTTGTTGGTTCTGTTGCGTCTGTTCGTTTGTGCGTCTAAAAGGAATTTAGTGTCCGCCACCGAAGCAATGTCGGCGACCCCTCAGCATGGACGGTCACTTGCCTCCGATCTTCTCGACTGATCGCAGGTGAGTACACCGACTTATACGGTCTCTATTTATATTATGGATATACTGACTCGTATTGAAAACTACAATTTACCATGTCATAACATCTATGGAAGTGACAAGTGCTCATAGTAATGGACTTTGTTTTCAGCCTCTTGTCAACTATATTATCAATTAACTTATGTTTTAACTGTAAATATTTGAATATACAATTGGTTATGAAAATAAGTTTTAGTCCTCGACTAGTCCTTTAGTCGATGAATCCTTTAGTCGAGGACTAAAACTCGTCCATAGATCAGACTAAAAATACAAAAAAGGTTACAAAGACCATATCAAAGAAAAGCCCCTGACACTGACCCTACCAGAGTATCCTTGAGAGCTCCCGTATTCGTTTTGGGAATTAGGTTGAAACAAGAGTTAAGGGATTGTTAGTCCCTGCTGGACCAGGTCCGACACCCAATATGCACGACTCCCTGGGCACCCTTCCACCTCAAGGAAGTCCCAGTCAGAAAAAAAAAAGATATTTACCACCTCAAAGGTCTGCTTCGGACCAATGTTGAATGCTTAAAACTTTCTCGGATTCGGGTCTCCCAGACAGCACAGGTTCGCAACCCCTGAAAGGCTGTTAAAAGGCTCGATGAATCATTTATATCAGTATGAGTATGGTTCCCGTCTCCAGCAAAGGGATGCTCAAACTGAAGGGAAGAAGAATAATTCTATGATCTTGCATTGTCGTTCCAAACACTTCCACTTAGACGCTAAGCCTTTTCACATCTAACATTCAGCACACACATTCTGTATTTTCCTTCCACTCTGCTGTTATACAACATTCACACCACCATACATAACACGCACGAATCTTTTCCTGAATAAAAACCCTATATTTTAGGTTGAGCCCGAACTCAACCAGACACATTGAAGTCTACGGGATCTACGCCCCGCTACAACAATAATAATAATAAAAATAACAGCGATACTAATAATGCTAACAGTAGTTATGAAAATCAAAGTAATAATATTTATAATAATATAAATGATAACAGTAATAATGAGAACAATGATGGTTATAATGACGATTATAGTATAATGATAATGATGATAATAATAATAATGGTAAATAAAGATAATAATAGTAGTATTAGTAACTTATGATAGTAATAACAGCAATGGTAATGATGTTAATAATCCTGATAATGATAATAGTAATAATAATAATAATGATAAAACAGTTACTCTGTCGGTAATATAGATTTATAAGTACCCAAGGGGCGTCGGTCCGCTGATATCCCAGAGGAATGGATGTTAAAAAAGATAAAGTGAATTTATTTAATTTGTTTCATTATACCTTTTATTTCATTATTTCCTTTGTTCGACGCGATCGTCATTCATCCAAACTGGAGATGAGGGAGAAGAACAAAAATAGAACAAAAAGAAAAGAAAATAAAAAAGATACAAAGTTGAAATAGAAAAAGGAAGAAAGAAAAAGAGAAGGAAGCGATAACGAAATATTGAGAAATAGAAAAACAAAGAATATGAAGCTGACGAAGAAGTACATGAATACGAAGAAGAGGAAACAGAGCAGGAAAAGAAGTTGGGATATTTTCTTCCTTTTTTAATGTTTCTCTCTATTTAATTCTATTTAACCGTTCTTTTTCTCAAATTGAAAATTGAATTTGACTGAAGAGATATACAATTACGTTGATTAACTTATACAAAAACAAGTGAAAGTAATAGCGATGAATTGGGAGAGAGAGAGAGATACTTTGTAAAAGCTGTTATTTACTTAATTCCCAATGTTGTTGATATGTAAGATATTTCATCTCAATATAAGCGTTATTTCGCTGTTAATATTCTTACAACCAGACCGTTAATTACAACCGTTAATGCACAAAAAATCTAACCCGCAAATCTTTCAATAATTAATTTGTTTTCCGGCTTATATGATACCCATGGGCTCGCGTAATATAATTGACGCTTTGATTATCCGCTTCATAATAAATACCACTAATCCCATTCAAATATGGACGTGTTTTTCTAATCCTAGTAACGAAATTAATGCCTATCATACTAGTACGCAAAAAAAAAATAGGGTTCAATTAATCATTTCTGGTGATTATTTCAGTATGAATGGGGCTGTTTTGAGGTCTCTTTATAGCATTTATTTTGCCTTTTAAGCTATATTCTGATTTCTAGGAATGATATATTTCTTTGCTCGTGCTTATATATATATATGTGTGTGTGTGTGTGTGTGTGTGTGTGTGTGTGTGTGTGTGTGTGTGTGTGTGTGTGTGTGTGTGTGAAAAAACGTACGATGTACGATCAGGTGATGCTGATGTCTGCGAGAGAGCGACCGACAGGCTGACCCTGCGTCGCTCCCCAGTCGTCTGTGGAACAGGGTTCCAGAGAGATCGACGGAAGAACCATGGCCAGAGTGTCTTTGGTGGTTATTTTGGTGAGCTGGGCTTGTCAGTTATCATTTTGAGTTTTTTAAAGAACGTTCCATTTTGATAAAGATTTAATGTATTGCAAGAGAATATAGATTTACTGTAATAATATTGTAAAATTAAAAAAAAGTAAAATATAGAAAACTTTAACTTTAGTTTACTCAGTCCCTTCATTACAGGAATTATGAATTTAATATTACTAAAACAATTAATTCACTTGGAGGAGATTTGTTTTCCCCGTTTTCTAATAAAACAGCGGTGGTTGCGGCGAATATGTTTTAATAGAAATCTAATAATTTTCAGATTTGTCTTGATTTCCACACACACACATACACACACACACACAGACACACACACACACACACACACATATATATATATATATATATATATATATATATATATATATATATATATATATATATATATATGTATATATATATGTATATATATATATATATATATATGTGTGTGTGTGTGTGTGTGTGTGTGTGTGTGTGTGTGTGTGTGTGTACATAGATATATATAGATATGAAATATATATATCGTTATATATATATATATATATACATATATATACATATATATACATACATACATATATATATCGTTATATATATAGGGTAGAGGGGACCCTTTAGCCTTGGCTAGCAACCCTTCTAGAGACAGTGTCTCAATAAAAAACGCTGTCACACACACGCACACACACACACACACACACACATTCACACACACACATATATACATATATATACATATATATATATATATATATATATATATATATATATATATATACATGGATATATATATATATATATATATATATACACATATATACGCATACATACACATTATATATATATATATATATATATATATATATATATATATATATATATTATAAATGATACTATATATAAAAATATATGAATATATATGTATATATATGTATGTATGTTTGTATGTATGTTTGTATGTATGTTTGTTTGTC
>NC_061839.1:22157015-22164515 GCF_019202785.1 Penaeus chinensis
CACTTCCTTCATCTTCTGAGTTCGCATAAGCTTCTACTTGGTCGGAAGTAGAAGCGGTGTTTCGTTCGGAAATCACTAATAATAATCATAATATATACTTCAATGCATATAATTTTTAAACAGATATCGCATTCCATATCCTTATATTTTTCAAGAGCATATTTTTACACGGAAATCCATGACGTCATCACTGTTTACATACGCGCGTCTTCCAAGTTTCTCAAAGAAGCTTACCTAACGAAGTTCTTTCAAAAGATTATGACACACACTTTTACTATTTCTTCTCTGCAACCATGAACGAACTAACATATGTCGCTTTTAATAATCAATGAGCCTCCATTTCTACAGCAGAGGACAAATAACCTGCGAGGAGGGCCGCGCAGGCAACCGTAGACGCCATGTTTGCTGCTGAAATCGAGCGCATGATGAGCCAATGCTCTGTTCGCCCCGAGTGACCGGCCCTCATGGTAATTTCGAATGGCAGTTCATATCACAAATTGGTTGCTGATAAAAGACCATGGTCGCCGATGTAACACAAAGTTCAGATCGCTGTCATTGCTGCAACGAATGGCGCTCGATTGCATGGAGTATTGCGCGAGTTTGAATGGCGCTCGATTGCATGGCGTATTGACTGAGTTGCATCGGCCGCTCGATTGCATGACGTTTTTAGTGAGTTACATTGGCCTCTCGACTGCATGGTGTATTGCGTGAGTTGCAGAGACAGCTCGATTCCATGGCGTATTGCGCGAGTTGCAGAGACAGCTCGATTGCATGGCGTACTTCGTGAGTTGCATCAGCCGCTCGATTGCATGGCGTATTGCCTGAGATGCATCGGTCGTTCGATAGCATGGAGTATTGCACGAGTTGCAAAGCCGGATCGATAAGTGATGTATGGCGCGGCTGAAGTTGGGATTGTCCAAGGCAGTTTGGCAAATAAGAAGGCATTTGTTGCATGTTCGGTTTAGAGAGAGGGGAAGAAAGGGAGGGAGAAAGAAGGGGGGGGGGGATAGGCAGACAGGTAGAAAGGTAAATAAATAGATAGATGGATAGCAAGATATGAGGATGAACAGACCGATATATAGATTATATACATAGGTAGATACATAGACAGGCAAAGATAGTTAATTAGTTAGATAAATAAATAGATGAGTGAATGGATAGATGGATATCTTGTATATGAGGGAGGGAATTAGGGAGAGAGAGCGAGAGAGAGAGAGAGAGAGAGAGAGAGAGAGAGAGAGAGAGAGAGAGAGAGAGGGGGGGGGGGGGGGGGAAACATGGAGAGAGGGATAGAGAGAGAGAGAGAGAGAGAGAGATGGAGAAAGGGAGAGAGAGATAGAGAGAGATGGAGAAAGGGAGAGAGAGATAGAGCGAGAAATATGGAGAAAAAGAGAGAGAAACATGAAGAGAGGGAGAGAGATAGAGAGATAAAGAAAGAGAAAGAGAAAGAGAGAAAGTGTAGCGTAAGGCAGACCAACAAAACTTCTTACACACGGTTAACGATTTTATGCTTTGCTTTGACCACTGAAAAAATCCAAAAACCCTTCCCGTGGCTTAGGTGGGATTCCCGCCACAGAGCACCAACAGCATTCTCGATTCCTGATATTCCCTACACCCGAAATCCGCCTGTGCATTGTGGCTCAAGCGGGAAGGCGTAGGCCGGAGACAGCCTCGTGGGAAGCGGTGTTGGAGAAGAGCTTAAGTGAGTAAATTTCTCCTTTTATCTCCGTAGAGAAAGAGAGGTGGAGGGAGAGAGAGGGGGGTGGGTAAGACAGAGAGACAGAGAGAGAGAGAAAAGGGGTTAAGACAGAGAGAGAGAAAGGGTGGGGGGTAAGGCAGAGAGACAGAGAGAGAGAGAGAGAGAGAGGCTGAGACAGAGAGACAGACAGACATACAGAGAGAAAGAGAGAGATAGAGAGAAAGAGAGAGAGAGAGAGAGACTGAGACAGACAGACATACAGAGAGAAAGAGAGAGAGAGAGATACGGAGAAAGAGGAAAAGACTGAGTGAGGCAGAAAGAGAGAGAGGGAGAGACAGAGAGAGACAGAGAGAGGTTGATGAAGATGTTCATCACATCTTTCTGCTTGTTTTGCCTTTGAAGTTTCGGATTAAAGAGACGTCCCTCGTGTTCTGTGAAGTCTAAGGCTAAGTGTAAGAGGGAAGAAGAAGAGGGAGACAGAGAGTAAGGGAACCAGATGAAGGATAAGAGTAAGAGGGAATAGGAAAGGGAAGATAAAGAGTAAGGAAACAAGATGAAGGTTGAAAGTATGAAAGAAGAGGAAGAGTAAGCAATACCTGATTGTAGAAGGAAATAACAGGGATAGGAAGCAAGAGGAAGAAGAGAAAGAGTAAGCAATAACTGATTGCAATGGAAAGTGAGAGGGACAGAAAACAAAACGAAGGGTAAGAGTAATAAGAAAGTGAAAGATGAACAGGGAAAAAAAAAGTATAATCTAAGAGGAAAGAGAAAGAGAAAGTAAGGAATATGAGGAAGAGGAAAATAAAAAGATAAGTAAAAGTGGGCAGAAAAGAGAAGAGAGATGAGTAGAAGTAAAGTGGAGTAAAAGAGGAATAAGATAGATACAGAGAGAGAAAGGAAAAGAGAAAGAGAGAGAGAACGAAAAAGAGACAGAAAGACAGACAGACAAAGTGCTTGAGAGACAGACAGATACAGACATAGTGCGTGAGAGAGAGAAAATGAGAGAAAGAGAAACATTTGAATTAAGAGGGAAAGGGAATGAGTCAATGAGTGTGTGTGTGTGTGTGTGAGAGAGAGAGAGAGAGAGAGAGAGAGAGAGAGAGAGAGAGAGAGAGAGAGAGAGAGAGAGAGAGAGAGAGAGAGAGAGAGAGAGAGAGAGGGAGAGAGAGACAGACAGACAGAAAGACAGAAAGAGACAAACAGAGATAACGGGATAACGGGATAACGAGAAGGAGAGGAGAGAGAAAGAAAATTAGGAAGTGCGAAGGAATGCCTAAATCCCAGTGCTCGTGCCCCTCCCGATTACCTCCCTCTCCCCTCCCCTTCCAGCTGCGAGAGCCTGAGGTCATTCATAAAGTGAAAGGAAAGCCAGAAGTCAGCTGATTCCTCGCTCAGTCAAAGGCAAGGGACCTGATTGCACCTCGTCTGGCAAACAGTGTGTGCGTGCAGGCTTTTGGCGGCGTGTACATGCGAGAGAACGTGTCTACGAGGATGCCAGGGCGGGCGGCGTCATTCATTCCAGGGCATGACAAGTTGTGAAGGAATAGATGTGCGTTCATGTGAAAGGATATTTACATGTTTGTTTTAACTGAGTGAGTGTTCAGAAATGTGTCGCTATGAAGGGGAAAATGCGGAATACTTAATAGTTTTTTATTTCTTTTTAAATCGCGTTAAAGAGCACACACACACTATTTTCTAGATTTTTTTCTAGACACAATGTTATTATCACGCGAGGTTAATTTACCTTATCATCATAATTTTTAATTGTCTGTTTAACATAAAGAATTACAAATATTAAAAAAAGAAAAGAAAAAAAAAAAGAAATATGAAAGACAAACAAAACAGACAAAAATAACTAGGTGTCAATGCGGTTTCAAAGTCTGACCAGACTTTTAGGCCAAATTTCCGCACTTTTTAGCGAAACAAGAGTGACCGTTGGGTACAAAACAACTTTATTTTTATTCTTTTATTTTTTTCTTGTGTCAGTTCCATTTTTTTTTTTTTTTTTTTTTGTCTCGTTACCTCAACAATCTTTTTTTTTTTTCCTACGTATGACACTTCCATGTTAGCTGTCTCTACTTTATTCCTTTTTAGTTTCATATTATATCCTCCTTTTGTATTCGCCATTCCTCTTAATTATCATTTATCATTTTTATCTCCCACACGTTTACCCAATAGGTCTGGCTTAGATAGGATTACCAGTCGCAAAATGTTGAAGATGGATTCCTACACAAATGTTTAATACAAATACAATTTAGACAAGCAAACAAGTCACATAAACGCATAACCATAACACAAATACACATACACGCGCCCAAACACACACACACACACACGCACGCACACACACACACACATCATGCACACACACACGCACACGCACATACACGCACACACACGCACGCACACACATACACACACACACACACACACACACGTGCACAAACCTGCACGCACATGAGCTGTTTACCAGACTAAATGCAATCAAGACCAGTCCTTTTGACAGACTAAAGAATCGGTTTCTTTCAGGCATATATTTCCCGTTATGTAATTACACATTACCCCCGGTCCTCTTGCTAAGGGGGGGGAAGGGTGCATATGACATTGTTCATTGTTCTATTTTTTCTTTTTCTTTCATTATTCCATTATCTCTCTCATTTCTAACATTCGTACAAGTTTTCTTGTTTTGTTTCATCTTTGTCTCTGGATTTAGCAATGGTCATTAAGAGTGTCAGCTTTGATTTTGAAATCTTAACGTGTATATATGAGAGAAAGGGAATATGTATTGTTCAAAGCGTTATTGTCTGGGATTATAAAAACACAGGTTCACTGCTCTAAGGAAAGGTATGTAGGGTACACATAAGCCGATTTGATTCGTTTAAGTAGTAGTATCTCTGTCCCTGTCTCTTTCTCTTTTACTATCTTGCTGTCTATGTCTCGCTCTACTTATCTCTCTCTTTCTCTCTCTTACCACTTATTACCATTATCTTTGTTTTTTTTCTGACTCGAGTGGAAAAAAAGGAAAAAAAAAAAAAAAATTATCATAATAATAATTTTGCAAGTTTGATCTTTTTATACATCGCTTTGATCATCTCGGAAATCCTTGATAAGAGACAGTTGACATGAAATATCAAGGATGTAGGATATTAATTGTTGATATATTTTTGAAATATTCGTTTCCTATGCTAAGTCGATCAGAGTAGTTTCTTTCCTGAGTGATAAATAAGACTTATCAGAGGCAGCTAAAAAAAAAAAAAAAAAAAAAAAAAAATCATCAAGTCAACAGTCAGTGTTGCCTAACGTTTTGTAATTCCGTCTCCATTTGCAAAAATCACAAGTAAAAGATAGGAACTTGATTGCCGAGTCTTTTAAAGGATCTTACATGTACATTATTTGCAAAAACATTTCGTTCAAGCAAATGACACTGTGTAAAAGTCTGTCGACCGGAGCGGAGTTGAAGTGAAAACAATTGAAATTACAACGCAAAGCTGCTTTATTTCTTGCTTTGCTAATGGGTCAAAGTTCAAATGCTAACTTATTGAAGGCTAATATTGTTTGCATAATGCATTAAGTGATAATTGCAAGGTTCATATGTTCATATTAATAAAGATAGATACTCATTATAATAAATGTCTATCACCAGGACCTTCAAATAAAAAAAAATAATAATATCACAAGAAAATAGGTTCAGAAAGAACAGATAAAGTTAAATATACATTCCACTGTTTAATATAAAACATACTCCATATACAAGACGATACTGGCAAAGCGTATGAAATGGTGAATTTAAAGGTTTATATTCTCTACAGAAATCCTATTACGAACTACCATTTAGAAATCAGAACAGTATTAGTGATTTAACTGATTAATTAAGTACACCGAACAAAAACAGGCCAGGCAATGTCCTCTGGAGAACGTTGTGAGAAACAGAATACATTGTGAAACATGCTATCATCATACCACTACTTTTATAATGAACAGCGAATTCAAAACTTTGCCTCAAAGCGAAATAAAGACAATGGGAAGAAATAATTTGTTCCTCATTTAGGAAAAATTAAGGGATGCCTGAAATAATACTTATATCCTGTAACTTTAGTGGCATCATCGTTCACATCCTAACTTATCCGACTGACACCACTCACCAGTCGCCTCTGACCTGAAACTCAATGCTGAAATGAAATAAGAAAATTCTGGTAGAGGGTGAAGCTACTGAATAGAACATGTTTGAGGTGCTATACTTTTCATCTCGTTAATAGTCATGCGGAGGAACTTCTTTTTCGACAAGGACTTGATCTCCCTCTGCGGTGCCTCCTCCTTGCATTATGGAGCCACCTGCTGATGTCACCTGTGGAAAATAAAAACGTTTTACTAGGTATCTCTATCATTGCC
Organism: Penaeus chinensis; assembly: GCF_019202785.1. NCBI lineage: Eukaryota > Metazoa > Arthropoda > Malacostraca > Decapoda > Penaeidae > Penaeus > Penaeus chinensis. Next base: position 22,163,104 of record NC_061839.1, read on the forward strand.
AATGTTATGTGGTGGTCAGAAAGGCATGAAGTGTTAAAGCTGTTCATGTTACACAGAAAGTAATGCATTATGATCATAAATAAGAGAAATAACTAACATATCACTGTATTTATAGCGTGTGCCCGGATTCCAAGCCATCCTTTTCCTTAAATACACATATACAAGTACACAAAGATATACATAACATACATAGGTGCACGGAAAGATACACATATAAAACCATCGAGCAAATAAATTCATTACCTGACGGTAGCTAGGAAGGCGACCTGCGCTGTCGACTTGGTAATTGGCGTTTTTCATGTGATGAACGATGTACTGTTAAGAAAAATGTATGTTAAGACTTGAATTAATAACTATTTCCAAAGTAAAGCTCAGTTCCTATAAAATATTCAGTAAAGTTGAAATTATCATTACGATTTAAATTATCTGTGGGCCCTGATTGCAGTACTTTATAAGCAGATTTAGAACATACTCATGAATAGACAAGTTGATATGCATGCTTTGATGCATGCGTTTGCCTGGTAAGCTAATTGGAAATATATATTTTTTTCTTATCACATTGCGTTTTTTAAAAATCTGTTGTCTGTGTATTTGCTTTCTTGTTGTCAACGGACCTTCTGCCTTTTAGTGCCTGTGTGACGAAGTGCTCTGTAATTCTGTCTGAATTTACAACTCAATTTCCAATCAGTGTTTAAAATAAAAATGTCATCATTACTTTCTGTCAGCTATTCCAGGCTACTGTCAGTCAACCGTCTAACATCTGGTGAAAAAGCTCAATAGACCAAATGCAAATGAGTCCAGTATTCACACAGAAGGCTGACAGCAGGGGGCGTCAATTGGAGGGAGGGCGGGGGGAGGAGCATTTTCTTTGCTCTTCTCAAAACCTGGCTTCCTCCCCTCCGAGGCCACAATCTTAAACTTTTATTTATCAAATTACATTTATACACGTCCAGTTACAGCTTAAAATGCCCCCTCGAATAGCTCAATTCTTCTTAATTTATGTTCGCATCGCTCGCCGACCCCCCTTTACCCCCCCCCCCCCCTTTCAACGGAAAAGCTGATATTGCGACCCATTTATTCTTGACTTACTCAAAGAGACAGAACTAGGAAATAACGAGTCTATTTTACAACATTGCTCTCAAACATTTCTCTCTTTGAGAAGACTCACCAACTAAAACACACACGATAAACCTAATCAACATGAAAACAGCATTAACACACCAAACGGAAGACATAATCATCACACGTACTTACCAAAGAACAAGCTGAATGCAGATCTTCCATCTGGTACTTAACGGCGAGGTCGCTCACCCTAAGAGCCAAGGGAACGCTCACCAGGCTAGGGCAGCCGCCGTACATATACTCAAGGACAGCGTAGAAGGCTTCAGGTGAATCATCCGCGAGAATGAGGT
>NC_061839.1:22187015-22202015 GCF_019202785.1 Penaeus chinensis
GTGTGTGAATGTGTGTGTGTGTGTGTGTGTGTGTGTGTGTGTGTGTGTGTGAGTGTGTGAGTGTGTGAGTGTGTGTGTGTGTGTGTGTGTGTGTGTGTGAGTGAGTGTGTGTGGGTGTGTGTGTATGTGCATGTATGTATATGTGCGTATGATTTTTTTTATTCACGAGTTATTTATATTGCTGTTTAACTCGTATTGCTAAGGCGGTTGTAAAATAAAATACATGGCATTATTTTTCATCTTTATTAAGAATTTTACACATTTATTGCAATTTTCATCAGTTAGAAGCTTAGCTAACCTTAGATAATATACGCATTGACTATGTACAATAAATTACTAGATCTTTTAGAAATACAGTCTGCATATACAATGATCGTTTACCTAACACATAAATAATTTTGTGACTATGCACACATTGCTGTATAAAATGCATCTCTGATAGACAAAAAAGTCGATATAGTTTGTAATATCAATATATAATCACATCTTGACATTGCTGACACATTCACACTTCACACTACAAAGGTATTCACATTCCATATACAAAAATTTCACATAAATAACATCCAAAAAAGTTTCATAAATATAAAAATTTTGATACCATTCAACTGCACCGAAACAGCTGATTCCAACACCATACACAGTTTCTTTCTCTCAGCATTAACAGGCACACAGTGTGATCATGGAATATTTTTGAACATACGGATCTTTGAATATTTTAGAACAAATCTCTCTATTCTCTGTATGTACTCTTCTACCTTCTTTTAATTTTGAGAAAAAAAAGAAAAGAAAAAAAGGTATTCATGATTCCACATAAACTATTCCGCCTTTTTCCGTTCCCAAAGATCACAATATATATAAAATGGATGTTCTTTTTTCTTAGCATTTAAAAGTACATTAATATCTGAAGACAAACAGCAGTTCTCTTCTCCATTATCTTTGATTACATTATTATAATTTGTCTATTCCTGTGTTAACGTATAAGTGTGTATTAAGTGACGTTTAAACCTTCGAATATTCACAAAGCACTTAAGCTAAATTGGACTTTATGTACAATATACACGAAGAGGAAAATCATGCTCGTTCGGAGGAAAAAAGAACGAAGCATGGAAGAACATTGCAGACCGAGATTCGAGTCTTGGTGGGCTACTGGGCTACAAGAAAATGACGAGAAAGATAATTTGAGTTAACTTTTGGAGGAAGGAGGAAGTGGAGCTGTGGAGAAAAGTGTCAGCTTATAAGCTCAGTGGAAACCGTTTGAAATGTCCGTGCTGAAGGAAATTACATAGAAAACCCTATATGCAGAACACTAACTGTCTGACCGTTACTCATTGCCCAATTGTATAAAATAATGGTAACCATTTATTTTTAAACAAAGCAACCGATTCAATTCAGATAGAAAAAAAATAAAAATTGTTTTTTTTTCTCTCTCAGAATTCAGTTAACACTAACGATTCTACACACAGGGGGACAGAAGGGGACATGTGACTGCAGGCCTCGTTAGGACTTCTAAAACATAGTGTCTGCAGCACTCTCGGTGGTTTCAATGCAGGGGCTATATACAAGCGAAATACGGGTCTCTGTGAGATGGCAAGAAATCGTTTTAAGTTGCCTAAATTTCTGCAAAAGTTCAACTTGTATACTTGTGCTTATATATATATGTGTGTGTGTGTGTGTGTGTGTGTGTGTGTATGTGTGTGTGTGTGTGTGTGTGTGTGTGTGTGTGTGTGTGTGTGTGTGTGTGTGTGTGTGTGTGTGTGTGTGCGTGTGTGCGTGTGTGCGTGCATGTGCGTGTGTGTGTGTGTGTGTGTGTGTGTGTGTGTGTGTGTGTGTGTGTGTGTGTGTGTGTATCTGTATGTATGGATGTATCTGTGTGTGTGTATATGTATATATAATTTTATACATACACTTGTATACCTGTTTCGGGTTTAGAGAAATATTGGCAAACAAACTAGTCATTAAATGTCAGAACAATGTAAATCAAATTCAAAAAGAAATTATTGAATGCTCGTTATCCGCATGGCGATAAGAGTTCTTTTGATTTTGATACTGAAATCCCTTGAAAAAAAAGAAGATTAGATTTAAACAAAAATTATTACAATTAGAGATCACAATTAAACAGTGCCTTTACAGAGTCAGTCATTTCTACCCCAGAAATTCCTTATCATCAGTGCGTGAAAGTCTAGGGGTTTTGCACACCCACTTCCACAATGCACCGGAAGTGGATTTACGTACATGTTTTCTATATAATCCGGCTACGTATGATTATTAGCACCAGTGTAGGTATCGATACTATATATTCATTGGCGGTTATAGCTGAAATATATCTATTATCAGCCTCCGATATAAGATTTAACATTACCTAAAAAAAAAAAAACTATTTATTAACAATATCAATAAAAAAATATCTACAGTTTCCTGCTAGCATTAATATCGTATTGTTTTTCGTTATTAATCCAATATCTGCTCGTATAAATGACACAGAAATGTGCATACCTATTAACAGCTGTGACAATTAATTTACAAGAGTCATTTTCAAAGGAATTTCTATTTGGCACTTTATGATACAATTTCCAAAACATTTTAACGATACTCTATCAAAATCACTGGTGAGCCGAATTAACATACTATTATTATTTATTCATTTTCAAAAACCCTTTCGCTTGTTAATCAAACTTAAATATGCAAAATAAAATTGTTGTTGTCATTCTTTTCTCACTAACAATTACATGGACGTGTAGGTTTGAATGCGCACTAATTTGCTATTAATTATCATATGATTAACATAGAATATAATACAGGCAGTCAGTCAGCCTCTCTCTCTCTCTCTCTCTCTCTCTCTCTCTCTCTCTCTCTCTCTCTCTCTCTCTCTCTCTCTCTCTCTCTCTCTCTCTCTCTCACACACACACATTTATTCTCTCTTCGTATTCCTTGTCTTCCAAATCGTAGTCTACCAGTTGAAGTATCTGTGGTCGCAATCTCTTGAGGATCCACACCACTGTGTCTCCTGCAGGTTGGGGCAAGGTCGACCTCCGCGTCTCGAGTGCCTCAGGACGGTTCGGGTGCGAATCTGTGGCGAGCAGCGTTTGGTTTATAAGTTATGTGTGGATGGAGAGATATTGATAAGACAGGGAGGTAAATATGTGGATAAATATACTCATGTCCTTACTGAATAGGCTCGTGTGTGTCTTTCTTTCCCTTGCTTGCTTTCTCCTTCCCTCCCCTCCTTTTTTACAGTTTTTTCCCCTTACTTCACACACCCCTATAATAATAGGGGTGTGTGAAGTCTCTCTCCTATCATTCCTTTCCTCTCTCCATCTTCCTTCGTCTCCTCATCCTCTCCCTTCCTCCCTTTCTCTTTCTCCCTCCCTTTCCCTCTCCCTCTCCTGTCCTTCCCCTCTCCCCCCCTCTCCCTCTCCCCCCCTCTCCCTCTCCTGTCCTTCCCCTCTCCCCCCCTCTCCCTCTCCCTCTCCCTTCCCACTCACCTGATCACCGATGCCACAGGTCTTGCTGCAGGAGGACCACTCGGACCACTCGCTCACACGGCAATCACGAGGCCCGCGTACACGTCTTCGGCCTGGAGAAATTTGGGTGTTATTTCTTTTATTAATTTCAAAACACTGTTGAACTCTCGACTCTTTTGCATAGCTTCACAAAACGAATCACTGGATTTTAAATAACGGTATTTAGGCATGGCAGATATCCCAACCAGCAAGTATTTTTTTTTTTTTTTTTTTTTTGCGTCTTTTTCAGCGTCGAAATAGATGTAAAACATTTTTTTACTGACGACTATTTATATCACTGTGATCTTAATATGGCCAGTAACTTGCTGGTTTTGATATCGTTTATTTATGATACAATTTAATAGATGCAAACGAGAATTCTTTTATAGTTTAATCATTCCTTTACTGGTTGCATTTATAAGACATAATAATCATGACACGAAAGAGGAACATATCAAAATCAATAACAATACCAATATATATATACATATACATATATATTTATATGTGCGTATATATATACACACACACACACACACACACACACATATATATATATATATATATATATATACACATACATATACAATATCTTATCTATTCATATCCACACACCAGAAAAAATAAGGCATTCCGGTTAATTTAGTCAGTAAATATTGTTCTTGAGAATCAAAATTCGTCTCGAATGATGTCCTCTCTTTAGGATGAGTTTTAGACGATGATGAATGTCAATAAAATCCATCACAAGAGAAATGTAGTTACATCAATTAATTCGATTTTTTACAGAAAGTGTTGGGTTAAGTAAGTCACTATTCTATACCATGCAAACTGTATTAGTGGCGAAACTGTACAACATAACATGGCAGGGCGAATTCGTGAGGATATCCACACATCACTAAGTGTGGCTATGTTGAATAAACATAAAAATTAAATGAAAAATCTCAAGATACTTTAATCGAATCCCTTCTTTGTCGAATAAATGATACATCTCCTCATGAAAATCCGCTCGTTACAAGAGACTTGGAAAGTGCCAAGCCAAGTCTCCTAAGAAAGCCAAAGACCTAACAAGCAAACAAAGCATTGGATGGCTATCACTTGTCGTCACACTTACGAGTTGCCATTTTTCTGCCATTCCTGTTCTTTCTAAACTTCTTCCTGTATTTGTCAACAATGGTGTTGATGAGTACATGCTCGGGGACCTCCGTGGTAGTGGTGGTGGTAGTAGTAGGCGTGGTAAGGTCGGTAGCTGGGAAGATCTCGTTACTCACTTCTTGGTCTCGGTTCTCCTCGAGCTCTGGGGTCGTGGGAATGCTTCCTGTGCGGTAGCGGCGCTCGGGGGACCGGGCGAGGGAAGGGCTGTACACACGCGCCAGCTCGTACTCCTTGATCTGTCGGAGAGAAGTTCGAAAGGAAGGTCATGAGGTGGCATTTGAGGGCGAGTTCGGTGGTTGCATTTGTATATTGGCCTTATTCTTAATCATCTTTTATCATTATTATTATTATTATTATTATTATTATTATTATTATTAGTTATTATTATCAATATCATCATCATTACTATCATTGCCATTTCTTTTTTTGCTATGTCTACGTCTACTTTATTCTTTCAAGTTACTTACGTGTGGCCCGTAGGGTTGTTTTTTTTTTTTTCATAAAATTTAAACTCTTAGACACTACACAATGATGTTTATTTTCAAGCAAACAATATAAAAATTATCATTACAGTATTAGTAAAAGAAAACTGACACACATGAACATAAAACAGGATATAAAACTAGTTATTTAGGATTACTTAAACCCTACACGGGAAACACGAACGCAAATCCTATCTATCGAGATGCACAGCTTCCCTATCTCCATACTTCACACTCCCTCTCGCGACTACCCCCCCCCCCCCTCCCCCTCCCCAAAAATCTTTTCAACACTTTTCTACTAAAAGCAGCTGATTTGTCAATAATTGATTCGTCAACAGCTAACAGCTGATTCGCCAACAGCTGATGCGTCAACAGATGTTTCGCCAACAGCTGATTCCTCAACAGCTGATTCGTCAATACAGCGCTGGTCCCCGATGTAACAAGTAGGAGAGCAGAAGTAGGGTAGTGGTAGCTGCCGGCAGACGCCAGGTGGAGTATTCCATCACACTCGCGGCTGCCGTCGTCTCCATCTGTGGTGATGATCGTTCTCAAAACCATCAACGGATGGACACAAAGACCTTGTTCCTTACACTATTGTTTTGGTTTGACTGAGCCTCGTGTTTTCTGACGTTCGAACACCTTAAGTGAAACTAATCGCGGATAGACCATATGCTAAACGAAGGAAGAAATTAGAAGAATAAATAAATACATTTTTTAACTACTCACAGATAGATCAAAAGCTGAATTCATGAAGCAATGAATGACATAAATTAATGATAAAAAAAATCCCTATTTTCGACGGTTGTTCAGACGTCAACTTGGGAATCACCAGCCTCAGTGTTTTCCTTACAGGCGCAAGCTTGACTAGACCAAAACCAATTTCTATGAACGAGCAGTGTGTGTGTGTGTGTGTGTGTGTGTGTGTGTGTGTGTGTGTGTGTGTGTGTGTGTGTGTGTGTGTTCATCAACCTTTTTTCATCTAACGTACACAGGACAACGACCGCCTGACTAAACTGCCCAGCACTTATCTATATTCCCATAGTTTAGCTAACAAGACTAAACCACTGAATTAAGTCATTTGTGGTCATTAACCTCAAACACAACCCTCATTAGTGTGAGACAACGACCCGCCTACTTTCTAAATGTAGACCATTACCTCCTGCAATTTCTGCCATTGAACGTCTGCATTTGTTAACTTCCTGATGACCGGTTAGTTGAGCATTGTACATAGCTGCTATTCCCGAATCAGCCATTAGTTCCTGTTATCTTTGCTACGTTTAGTGCTCGGTCCTTGTTTCGCTTATCTTGTATCGCCACCTTCTTACACTTCTTACATTACTTTGCCTCACTGTTTTATTGATTTGCATAAACTTTTTAACGCAATTCATTCTCACGTTGTTCAACATTTCATTTCTCTTACAAACACCTCTGCAATCTGACACATTCTCGATGTGTCAGATTGCCCCTTCCAAAATAGTTGCCCGGAGCCCCTCCCACTTTCATACCCTGGCACCCTTCTGCTGCCCAAAGGTCCTCTCCATTCTTATTACATATCCTGCTCACGCCCACAACCCCACACCCAGCACAAACTAACACCCCACAAACCCACAAAACCCACCTTGAAGATGCGAATAGTAGCGATGGGCGGGTGCTCCGTGCGGTCGGGATAGTAGAAGGAGTTGGCAGGGTGGTCGGGCGTCTGGGCGGTAATTCGGCTCACAGGCTTCTTCGGGATGGTCGGCCAGTTCGGTGACGTGAAGGTAAATCCGTTGTCTGTGCCGGCATCGAGGGGATCCAGCTGGGAGGGGGGGAGGAGGAGGTGGTGGATTGAGTAAACGGGTACTTCACATTTAAAGAAAACAGATACACAGAAAGAATGAACTTCACACTAAAGAAAAGAAATACACAGGAAACGGGGACTTGACATTTAAGGAAAAGAAATGCACAGAAAACGTGAATTTCAAACTGAAGAAAAGCAATACACAGAAAACACGAATTTCCATTTTAAAGAAAAGGAAATACACAGAACACGGGACCTCTGCAATTCAAGAAAACGGGCCTCACCTCAAGCACGACTGACTCCACCCACTTCCCTTCCACGCAGAGGTCGAAGGAATCCACGCCGATGAACCAATCAGGAGAAGGCACCACGCGGGAGATCAGCGACACCTTTGAAAAGATAAAAAAAAGGAAAGATTAATTTTACTTTGAGGTTGATTTAAGAGGGGTTTCATCAACGCTTTTATATGAATACGGTAAAAAAAAAAAAAAAAAAAAAAAAAAAACGATGTGCGTTTAATTCATTTATGTATTCATCTATTACCTTCTGAATGTATTTAATCATCCACTGAAGATAAGAGATGTAAAAATCCATACCGAAATCCTCTTAACCCATGAAAACATCGACAAAAAACAAACAAACGAACTTAATATCAACCAAAAAAAAAAAAAATCTCAAATTCCCGACGTACCTTTGAGTGATTCCCATCAACGTAGAAGTCGGCTGACGTCTCCCCAACGCCCTGCGGGATCGGGGGAGCATTGAATTCATCGAGGACGCCCCCAGAGCCTTGGCTGTGGGCGTCGAGGAGGTTCGTGTCTCCCAATTCGGCGAACTTCTTGAGGCCTTCAGACGCGTCCTCGCCCAGGGTGAACAGCGAGAAGGTGGCGTCGTGGGAACGTCCTGCGCGGGGAGGAAATTCATTACGTTAATGATAATAATGATTCTGGTAATGATAAAGATCAGGATGATAATAATGATTCTGGTAATGATAATGATCAGGATGATAATAATGATTCTGGTAATGATAATGATCAGGATGATAATAATGATCTTGGTAATGATAATAATAATAATAATAATAACAACCATAACGGTAAAATAATAATAATTGTTATGTAGGTGTTCAGAACACAATTCTACAAATGAAACAGTTCGTTGTGCTTTCATATGTGTATGTATGTATATGTATGCTTACTTGTGTATATATGTATATATATGTGTATTTACACATGCCTACAGATCCACACACACACACACGCCGCAATATACTGTAAATATGAATCATTCATAAGATTACCAATATTAGACTTACACATCACTTCCTTGTTAGAAGTAATCAGCAAAAATAGTTATATCATATTCTCAACCCACTCGCCTCGGTACTAAACATCTACAAGCATGTTTACGATGTGGACACAAGATCCCTAGCGTTAGGGCGGGCATTTGTTGCTGTTGAATATCTAGCCCAGAGTCTTCGTCCGAGTATGCATTATGCGGGGTATTAAACTCTAAATCTCGGTCACAAAGCCAACGCCACACACCACACACGCGCATATAAAACAGCAAAATGGTGATGATAAACGAGTGAGTGAAGAAGAAGAAGAAGAAGAAGGAGGAGGAGGAGGAGGAGGAGGAGGAGGAGGAGAAGAAGAAGAAGAAGAAGAAGAAGAAGAAGAAGAAGAAGGAGGAAGAGGAAGAGGAGAAGGCGGAAGAGAAGAGTGACAGGGGGAGATAGAAAGAGAGAGAAGATGACATAAACTAACAGCAATGCGATCGCGTGTTCCTGAATGAACGAGTCTATTAACATTAGCTAAGTTGAAGGTTGTTCTTAGTTTAGCAAGTTGATGTCTTCTGGTTCATATAAAGTGAGCAATAAGATGTTTTGCAATAAGAGGCGTGTCAGGCAACGACGCGTACATTGCACAAACACGAATAAACAATGAAATAAATGTCATCACATACCATATTTTGGCTTTGTGTATTGTTGCATCATTTGGTTAGAATATGATTTGGGAACTTTGCGGGGAAGCGTGTGCGTATTTTCTTTCTTTCTGCGAATGTATGTGTGTGTTTGTGTGTGTGTGAGAGAGAGAGAGAGGGGGAGAGAGATAGAGAGAGAGAGAGAGAGAGAGAGAGAGAGAGAGAGAGAGAGAGAGAGAGAGAGAGAGAGAGAGAGAGAGAATATGTGTATATATATATAGTTTTCCAGGACTCGTTTTCTTTCCATTCGCCTCACCTCTGTCCTCCCTTGCAACTATAATTCTCAAATTTGAACCCCCAAATACCGTCTCTAGATTAAACGCATCTCATATTCCGGACGTTGACCTCCCCCCCACACCCACCCACCCCCCACACTCCACACACCACCCCCTTGCGAAGCACTCTCGCGGATTCGCAGAAAATTTGGCACTTTTTCTGCAGGTCAGCCTTGTTTACAGACACGCTTCTCGCCCGTCCTCCTGCAATCTCCATCATCGCCGGCAGCTGAGCAGGCACGGGAAGGCACAATTGCAGCTGCAGTTTCCGCCGTGTGTTGTTCTTGCGGATAAGGTGAGCGTCGGGAGAGCACGACCGGAGAGGCGTTCCCACACTCTCGTCTTTTCTCGCGGCGTGGGTGTTGGCGACTGGGAAAGTGAGGAAGATGGAGAGAAAGAGCGAAGAGGGGAGGAGGGGGAGAGGAGGGCAGGAAGGGGAGAGAGGAGGGGAGCGAGATTGAGAGAAAGAGGGAGAGGAAAAGAGAGAGAGAGAGAGAGAGGGAGAGAGAGAGAGAGAGAGAGAGAGAGAGAGAGAGAGAGAGAGAGAGAGAGAGAGAGAGAGAGAGAGAGAGGAAGAAAAAAAGGGAAGGAGAAACAGGAAAAGAACAAGAGATGGTGAAGCCATCAGCCGCGGAGAATTTCTTTCCCTTGACCGCAAGAACAATCCAATTTCCGGCTCCCCTTGGCCACGATTAATGACTCGGATTTCTGCTGAGGCTAATCAGAGATCAGAGGTCAGGAGAAGACGATCGAAGGACACGCTATGAAGTATTTGAAACCGACTAGAGGAATTTGATCCTACGATCAGTCTTCCCTCACAAACCCCCTCCGTCCTCTTCCTCCTCCTCTTCTTCCTTCTCCTCTTCCTCCTCCTCCTTCTCCCCTCTACCTACCTCCCCTTCCTCTCCTTCTTCCCCCAACCAAGCTTCTCCCCCCCCCCCCCTCCCCTCCCCCGCGAACTGTACGATCAAACATCCGTCAGCTGATACAACTGATCCAGATCCAGCGACGGTATCTCATTCATTTTCATTCAAAATATTATCCCTAGCGTTCTTTTTTTCTGTGGGGGAGGGGGGGAGGAAGAAGGAGAGAAGGGGGGGAGGGAGAGGGAGAGAAGAAGGGGGGGAGGGAGAGGGAGAGAAGAAGGGGGGAGGGAGAGGGAGAGAAGGGGGAGAGGGAGAGGGAGAGAAGGGGTGGGGGAGAGGGAGAGAAGAGGTGGGGGGGATAGGGAGAGGGAGAGAAGAGGGGGGGGAGAGAAGAAGGGGGGAGGGAGAGGGAGAGAAGAAGGGGGGAGGGAGAGGGAGAGAAGGGGTGGGGAGGGAGAGGGAGAGAAGAAGGGGGGGAGGGGTAGTGAGAGAAAGGGGAGAGGGAGAGAAGGGGTGGGGAAGAGGGAGAGAAGGGGTGGGGGGGATAGGGAGAGGGAGAGAAGAAGGGGGGAGGGAGAGGGAGAGAAGAAGGGGGGAGGGAGAGGGAGAGAAGAAGGGGGGGAGGGAGAGGGAGAGAAGAAGGGGAGAGGGAGAGGGAGAGAAGAAGGGGAGAGGGAGAGGGAGAGAAGGGAAGAGGAATTTATCTGCTACATTTGTCTAGACTGAACGCACGGACGAAGAGCGTGGAGAGAGATAAGGAGAGGTAGGCAAAGGATAGATTGAAAAAAAAATCCCAGACACTGAAAAAAACGCACTTGATGAACGGGAGGAGAAGAAGAAGAAGAAGAAGACGGAGAAGAAGAGGTGGAGGAAAATGAAGAAGGAAGAAGAGAAGAAGAAAAAGAAGAAAAGGAGAAGGAGGAAGAAGAGAAGAAGAAGAAGAAAAGAAAGAGGAGGAAGGAGGAAGAAGAAGAAGATGATGAGGAAAAAACAAGATGATGAAAATAACAAGACGAAGAACAAAAAAAAAAAAAAAAAAAAGAAAAGACATCGAAGCAGAACAGCAACAACAACAAGAACGAGACGAAGGTGCGCCGTCGACCTCCACCTTGCCTTGCTCCCTCCCTCCCTCCCTCCCTCCCTCCCCCTCAGGCCCCCAGGGAGTAACCATTCCGAGGCCAAGGTCGACGTCGAGGTATAAGGTGGCGGCGCTGGTGACACGCAGGGCCTTCAGTGCCGCCTACAGGAGCTGCTAATGAAGGGGGGGGGGGGGGGGCGCAAGGAGGTGGGTTGGATAACAGGAAGGAAGGGAGGAAGAAAGAGAGTTAGAGAGAGAGAGAGAGAGAGAGAAAGAGAGAGAGAGAGAGAGATGGAGGATGGAGGGAGAGAAAACTGGCTAGATGGAAGGGAAAGAGAAGAGAGAGAGGGAAAAGGATGAGAAACGAAATAAAAGAGAATAAATGAAAAAGCAGTAAGACTCATGACGACACCAAATAATAGTAATAACAGTACCAAAAACAAACAAAAAAAACGAACCGAAAATAAGCAGATAAACGGAGCGAAGAAAAAAAAAAAAAATATCCTATCAAATAAAACAGTAGACAAAATGGCACTTACCCACCCTTCCCCCCCCCCCCTCCCATTCCCCCAACCCCACCCACCCTCAAAAAAGAAAGAAAGAAAGAAAAGAAAAGGAAAAGGAAAACGGAAGGCCCAGCTCCTGATGACAGAGGCGTCGACGAGGCAGCCTTGGGCCACCCCCGGCGAGTGTCTCCTGAGGTGATGAGACGAATAGGGTCACCGCTCGCCTCCTGTCCTTGGCTTTGGATCGCCCGGTGAAGAGAACTCGCGGTGGGGGCGAGGCCGTGAGGATACCCGGGGTTAGTGCGGCAGTTTTCATGTTATTGTTGTTGTTGGTGTTGGTGTTGTTGTTGTTGTTTTTAGGGTGTGGGAGAGCTAGGGCTTTTCGTTTTTTTTTTTTTTTCACTCACTTCCTTCTATTTCTTCTTCTTCTTCTTATTCTTTCTTGCTTTCTTTTTCTTCTGCTTCCTCCTCCATCCTCTTTTTTCTTCTCCTTTTCAGGATCCGTTGACATGTGTTGAAATTATTGGGCGCCTTTTTATGGAGATTTATTTCTGCTATATTACATGTTAAGAAGCTAGTAAAAAATACCGTATTGTTTGATCCGTGTAGCTGTAGCAATTACTGCTTGAAATCTGAATTTTCGACACTATTCATAAAGGAAATATGAGCCAGAAAATAATATCTGAAGATATAAAGTTATAAAGTTATAAAGACCTATAAAGTTTCCAAAATTACAGAGATCTCGAGCCTTTCTTAAACACATCACACTTACACTCGCTCTCCTCATCACACTCCACACTCTTGTCTCGTCACTTCTTCATGTTACCAATCACCGATTTTTTTTTCATGCCCATCCTCATTCCAACCCAAGTAGGGAGCAGACGCATCAATTTCCCGTGACTTTCACATACACAACTTACTCGCTCACTCTCTCATCCTCCTTATTTCCTTTCTACCCCCTCTTATTCCCCTACCCCATCCCGCCTCCCCGGTGTTATACTCTCCTACTGCCCCCGCCCTCCCGTCGGCTTACCCTCCTATCCCCCTCCCTCCCCCATCGGCATACCCTCCTACCCCCCTCCCTCCCCCTTCGACATACCCTCCTACCCCTCTCCCTCCCCCATCGGCATACCCTCCTATCCCCCTCCCTCCCCCATCGGCATACCCTCCTATCCCCTTCTCTCCCCCATCGGCATACCCTCCTATCCCCCTCCCTCCCCCTTCGACATACCCTCCTACCCCTCTCCCTCCCCCTTCGACATACCCTCCTACCCCTCTCCCTCCCCCATCGACATACCCTCCTATCCCCCTCCCTCCCCCATCGGCATACCCTCCTATCCCCCCCCCTCTTCCTCCCAACCCCCCACTTGCGGAAGGCGGCGGCAAGTCAAAGGGTTAAGCTGTCTCTCGGCCGTCCCTCGCTCTCTGATGTGACTACCATCTTCCCCTGCCACGCCCTGCTGTCGCTTCTGCTGTTCCTGCTGCCTCTCCTGCTTTTTTTTCTTCTCCTGCTTCTCCTGCTTTTTATTCCCCTGGTTTTTTCTTCTTCTCCTTCTATTTCCTACTTCTTTTTCTTCTTCTCCTGCTTCTCCTTCTCCTACTTCTTCTCATTCTCCTGCTTCTGCTTCTTTTTCTTCTTCTTCACTTACTTCTTCTCCTATTGTCAGAACTAAAATAATGATGCTGATATCTTTTTTTTTTTTATCGTTTTCTTTGCTGATAGACGCTTAGCCACGACCATTGGTTGTGTTAATTCAAGGAGTGACTTTGTTAATATTGGGATTGATAGTATGATTTAGGATAATGATGGTGATGGTGGTGGTGATGGTGATGGTGATGATGATGGTTATGGTGATGATGATGATGGTGACTGTGATCATATTATTCATTCTGAAGCTAAACCTTATGTTAGCATTGCTGATATATAAATATCAATAGGGCTAGTAGTATGACAGTACTAATATTGCTATGGATATTCATGTTAGCGCAAATATCATCAGTAATATAAGTAAAATGCTAACACTGATAACCTAATTATGTAACTTGGACCTAAGATCTTTCAAATACCCTTCCTTGCCAATTAGCAGACGTATCATTTTATTATGCTTTCATGTTATCCTAATGATATCGTGATTTGTGACTAAGATATAGTATCTGTTTAAAGGTCAACTTATTAATCTGCACAATTAAAATAAAAGATTATTTTTGATTGTCATTGTGGAACATAGGTACGCTATCCATAAGTTAAAGAAAAATAAATAAAAAAAAGTAAATTATTGATTCAGCCAACGTATCTATTTTATTGCAATTAAACTCCATTATCTGATATGGAATGATGAAAATTGTTCCTTTTGTTCTAGTGCCTCGTGTCCAGCTGCGATAAACTTGATTAAAAAGTCTAATGAGCGAGAGGGAGAGGCGGGTGGGATAGTCTAATCAATTATATAGCACTCTGGACACTGCTTTTTATCAGTCAACACGAGTGAGTTTTGTGTCAAGTCACTTAACAAGACTACTCTTTACTTCTACATGTTGGAAAGACGAGCATAGTGAAAGTACTCCGTTCTACATTTCGCATTGTTACTATGCAACCCTCTTGCCTGCTCTAGTTTTGTTGTTGTTGTTGTCTTTTGTATTTTTCTTCGTCTATTCTTGTCTATATTACTTTTTGATTGTTGTGATTTTGCCCCCGAAAACCCAGAAAGCAATCCATTTACTATTACAACCACTAACACTGCTACGTAAATCATCATCAACTATCACTTTCTGTTTTACGAATTGCTGGGATATCATCGTGTCCCTGTGTTTGTTTGACCATAATAAACACTGCACTGGCTTTTCCATTATATCTCAGGTTGCCACACACACTCCGCTGATTAACACAGAGACAAACAAATTAAAAAAGATTGTCTCTGCTCACTTTGTTTAATTGCATTCTAACAAGACACACACTTTAACCAACATTAATCACCTTGATATCACCAGCGTTAAGTCGGTCAGTCTC
This sequence comes from Penaeus chinensis, assembly GCF_019202785.1. Classification (NCBI taxonomy): domain Eukaryota; kingdom Metazoa; phylum Arthropoda; class Malacostraca; order Decapoda; family Penaeidae; genus Penaeus; species Penaeus chinensis. Next base: position 22,201,645 of record NC_061839.1, read on the forward strand.
GTTGCTGTGAGGTCAGGGAGATGCTAGGTTATGAGGCTGTGTGGGTCGAAACCATGTGAAACTTCGAGGTTTGTGAGCTAGGAAGCCTTTCGAAAAGTGAGTTAGAAAGGTTTTGCGACTGAGAATTAGGAGGGTTCGTTATGGGTTCGGTAGCCTATCGAAAAGTGAGTTAGAAAGGGTACATGATTGAGATTTAAAAAGTTTCTCGGTTAATGAGTATTTAGAATATTCTAAATTTGAAAAGTATTGGGAAGATGAATTAGGGGTTGAAAAGGGAAGTTAGAGTGGGAAGGATTTTGCTCAAAGTGAATGAAATGTATCAATTAAGTATGGATTAGTAAACGTGCCAAACTACACACTGTTAATGTTTT
>NC_061839.1:22204515-22232015 GCF_019202785.1 Penaeus chinensis
ATCCGTTTGTTGACTTTAAGAGTTGAATGACCCCCTCGCTCTATACAGGTATTAAAACAACCGTAACAAATGATAAAACAAAAAGACATGGGTTAACAGAATCTTCTTTCTAAAAACATAAAATTCAATACTATGAAGAACATATATTTCAATGAAATGAATATAAAAATCAATAAATGGTCAGCATGAACTTCATTCTAACAACACGAAATTCAGTAGGATAGTAAACGTTTTTTGTTTTTGTTTTTTTCTTTATGCGTATCAGCATAATTCAAAAACAAAAACAAAACAAAAAGGAAATAAAACATTCTTTACATCCATATCAACGGGTTAACACATCGCTCCCTCAGACCCGAGACCAAGGGTGATTAAACACGCACTCATTAATTCAAGAGAGTTTATTATGACCCACAACACCAACGCAACTTGGAGTCAGGTCATGTCTTGTTTACCTGAATATGATAATTGAGCTTAACACAGCCGCCCAAGAGCTGTGACTCAACGCTTGCAGGTGGCTCGATAGACGCACGTGTCGAGGAGGGGGGGGGGGGGGTTACTACGTTCGTCGTGTGTGGCTTTTATACTACGACGTTTTGCTCAGGATCGTTAGAGCGTGTTGGGTGTGTTGGCACTGGTTGAGAGAGATGAGGGGGGGGGGGATGTTAGAGGGAGGGAGGAGGGAGAGAAAGGGAGGGAGGAGGGAGAGAAAGGAAGGGAAGGGAGAGCAAGGAAGGGGGGGAGAGCAAGGAAGGGGGGAGGGAGAGCAAGGAAGGGGGGGAGGGAGAGAAAGGAAGGGGGGGAGGGAGAGAAAGGGAGGGGGGAGGGAGAGTAAGGAAGGGGGGGAGCAAGGAAGGGGGGAGGGAGAGCAAGGAAGGAGGAGGAGATGGGGAAGAAAGGGAGAGGGTGATAGAGAGAAAGGGAGGAAAGAAGAAAGAATTGAATAAAAAAAGGAGACAGAGTGTAAAAGAACGACTAGACAATTGGACGAAAATAGAAAGCGAAAGCAAAAATATACAAACAAAATCAAACAAGTGAGAAAAAAATACAGAAAAAAACAAAGACAAACAAACAAAACGGGAAAAAACAAAGAACGAAAGAGAAAGAGCAAAGTAAAAGGGTAGTCCCCACAGTCTCACGTTTCATCTAATTATACATAGGCCAGCCTGCCAAGCGATTGCAGCGACCACGGGCCGGGCATGCGAGCGAGGACGGGCGCTGGGCAGTGGTCGCCCGCGCCCCGTCGCTTCGTCGCTCACTGTGATGATCCGATCGCATAGACAATTGGGGGGGAGGGAAGGGGGGAAGGGGGAAGGGGTAGGGGGAAGGAGAAGAAAAGGGAAGAAGAGAAATAGAGGGGGGGGGGAGAAGGGAATGGGGGAAAGAGAAGAAAAGGGATGGAGAGAAAAATGGTTGGAAAGGGGAGGGGGAAGGAGAAGAAAAGGGAAGGAGAGCAAAGGGGGGGGGGGGGGCTATGCCAAATCTGCATTTGCGATAGATATCGTTTATTTTATTCGTGCATTTATTTCTACTCCTTAACTTATTTTTATGATTATATATATATTTTTTTCTTAAATTAATTATCCGCATTTTCGAACCTCAAAGACATTGCTTAGACTCGAGTATAAAAGAAAATCACTACTTCATTTAGAATAACATAAAACACACGGTGGCTTACGGTTATTAGGCACAAACAAGCACACGCTTAAAACCACACCTGCAGCATCTGCTATCTGTTCACATAGCGAGACCCTCAGGCGCTCACGGTGCCAGGCAATTAACAAGCATGGCTAATATAAACATCCAGCCACTTAATTTGACAATAGGCGATTCATGTAATCTCCATGATTATCGTTCAGATCTGAAAGAATTAAGAGACGATTTAATCCTATTTAAATTCATTCTGCGCTTGCGCCAAGTATGTATCAGTTTCTTGTATATATATATATATATATATATATATTGCATCTATTTTTTTCTGTATTGTGTTGCTTCTCAAATAATTATATATATATGAGTCTTGGTTCACCGTTTTCTTTATTCTTAACAGCTACAAAACTATAATTGTTTTAACGTGAAGACCTTACTATTCTCAAAATCCATTCTCACTCATGAGCAAACCGCAGCGTGCTCACATTTCCTAAATACATTTCAACCCTCTCTTTTCATGAGAAAATCCTATTTTTAGCACCGACTTCTGCCGAGGCATGCCAGGATCGCCGCCGCCTCTGTCATCTCAACTTTTAAAACTTGGCTTGTTGTTGTCCGCGGCCTGAGCCTCCTGTTTACGCCCGCCGCTTTTATTTTTATCCCATTTTCCCACCGGATCCAAGAATGCTTCTATTCGTACGTAATCGAGGCGATATCTCACGCTGAGGGTCCGTCCGTCCTCGAGGCGAGTGAGGAGAGGAATGCACTCAAAGACCGTAAAAGTCACCTGGTACGAATCAGCCAGTAAAACAATGCACGCGCGCAATGCGTAATGGCTTCGGCGAGGGAAAAAAATGGCGGTTTCGGCGAAGAAGACGGCAGTTCAAATGCAATATTTCTTCACCTGTCAGGCAAAAATCCCGGGCACGCGGACTATGATAATGTGGCTGGCGCTGCGCTGAGATATTTCCTTTGTTATATAATGATCTGCGCTGTTAAGTTTATGGTCATTAATATTTTTTGTTCAAAAGCCGGTTGTAATCGAGTCAATTCATGAGAAATATACCGTTGGTTCATAACCGATTGAAATTAAATAAAATTCAGCAAATAATAGCAATAAGTACCGGTTAATCTACACCATTTATCTGTAGAAAATTCATTTCGTTAACTAAATTCGTTAGCACACGCAAGCAGGCAAACCCGCACAAGTGACTCACGACCCTGCTTGGAAACGCGCTCGTTGGCCGAAAGGTAATCATTCTCCACTAATCAGATCGGGCGATTTGCATACTATGCGATTCGGCAGGCAGATCCTCGATAAAGCATGGCAATTAAAATTCGATTTGCCTGGGGGCTTAAACAGGCAAGGCAGGTAATGAAGTTAGAAGAAAGCAATGGAAAGCATTGAGGTATTGTGTCACAAGGCTACAGAAATGCACGATTGTTTTTAGCCTGATATTTGATAATTAATATGTTGAGTATGTAACGTTTCATTAAGAATCAATAGTCAAATAATAGAGTAGATGTAAAGAAATAAAACAAATCAGGAGTTTAACCTCAATGATAAAATTAGAAATACGTTAACCAATTCTCTCTCTCCCCTCCTCCCCTCCTCTCCCCCCTTTCAACAAACCACAGTGCGAATTCCTTAATCCCGCTCTACCTAATCTCGGCGAACCGAATCCTTCGATCTAATCCTTAACGTGACGTCACAGACTCGCTTCGCGCATGACATCACATGACATGCGCGCCACACCTAATGAAACAGGTATGCGCCGCCGAAACAGGTGAAGTCACTGCCGCTGTCTGGTAAGAATGGGGCCGGGAGTGCGGGGGGGGGGGGGGTAGGTGGGGGGATTTGGAGCTGCGGGGGAGAGAGAGAGGAAGGATGGAAAGGGGGGGGGGTTAGGTAGGTGGGAGGGGGGATTTGGAGCTGTGGGGGAGAGAGAGAGGCAGGATGGAAAGGGGGGGGAAGGGGGGATGTAATTGCAGGAAGGTTTGGGGAAGGGAGGGGGAGGGAGAACCAAATCTGGGGAAGGGGGAGGGGGAAGGGGAATGAAGAGAGGGGATCTGAGAGCATGAATTTGGTGTGGAGGACTGTGGGGGGGAGAGAGGGAGAGAGGGGGAGGGGCGGGTGATTGTTAGAACACGTGCTATATTCTATTTAGCGATGACGTTAGAAGTCGGGAAGGAGAAGAAAGAAAATGTTAGAAACAGAGGAAGAGGGAGAGTTTACCAGCAGTTAGGTTAACATTATACGCGTATTAAACTCTTATGGAAAGTAACACCACTATGAGAAAAATAAATATTGTGGATTTACGGGTAATAAAGATAACTAATAAGAAAAATAAACATTTTGTCTAAAAGGAACAGTAAAGTTGGATACAATATGCTTTTGTGATCTTAATAAAACGCACTTTTAACAGAGCAATATCAGTGTTTAATTTTGTATCACATGTCAAATGGGCGTTGCTCTGATACATTATCTATAACTATCGTGTTTAAGCATGTCTTATTAAATTAGATTATCTGTAAACCCCCTTTGAAGATAACCTTCTCTCTGATTTTATCGCTGCGCTACACGTGGTATTTGAATATATTAAAATCTAAACTGTTCCTTGCACATATTTACCAATGAAGTTACAGAAACTAGATTATTTTCGTTACTATTCTTATGCCATGTAACTGAGGGTGGTTTCACACACTTTTCCATGCTGTTGAATTTTCTCTTATCAATTTGCCCTCTTCTTTTAACCTGTTCAAATTCCGTCAGTATTCACACAAATGCTGGACTTGGTTTTGCAACATTTAGGTCGCACGCAAATTGTAGACCCAAGTTGTCTAATACCTTCCACGTATCTTATTTCAGTTGCGAGAGCTTCTCTTGCGGGGAAAAAAAACAAGCCCAGATATAATCAAACATCTTCACCACTATAAACGCAATTATTCGCTCAGACACACACACTTCCTCCCTCATTTATCTCTCTTATTCGCACAATCTTCTAAGACTTTCAATAACCCTTAATAGCACAACCCTTCGCGAACAAACCCGAATGACCCCCTCCACCTCAAGCTCATCCGCGTCTCAAAAAGAGTCACTCTCAAGGCGAGTTTTACAACCAAAACAAAACAGGATTCTTGTGCATCGTTGAGCACACACACACATCGCTATCCCCGCCCTTAGTTACGCAGAAGGGGCGGGTCCGTTGCCTCACCCCCTCCCCCCTGTCCCCCTGCTCGGTGGTCAGTCATGCGTGTCTCACTGCCTGTAACTCACACCTACGAAGATGCTTGTTTATCTTATTTGTTTATTTCTTCCCCTCCTCCCCTCCCCTCGCCTACCCCCCAACTTTTGGCATTCCGCTGCCTGGCACAACCGCATGCACTGCCGCCTTTGTTTATTTGCCGATCGGGTGGCCTTCATTTTACTCTTCCTCTCTCTTTCTTAGTTCGTTTTCTGTCTGCCTCTTTCCTTCTTTCATTTTCTTCTCTCTCTCTCTCTCTCTCTCTCTCTCTCTCTCTCTCTCTCTCTCTCTCTCTCTGTCTGTCTGTCTCTCTCTCTCTCTCTCTCTCTCTCTCGTCTTCGTACTTTCTTTCCTGGCTCTTTCCCTCTCTCCTTCCTTTCTTTCGTATTCTCTCTTTCTCTCACACTCTTAAGATAGTGAATTGGCACTGTTCTGGATATCTAGTATACTTGATTCTTTTTTATCTTTTTTTTAAATGTATATTTCCTTTTGCCTTTGGCTTCGGAGAGTACACATCTCATAAATTCGATTTCTAATGTTAACATTGCAGTGGAAACTCAAAAACACATTGTATCTTCGTAACTCTATAATGACTCACTTTATTTTTCTTTTTTAATGCTTTGGTTCAGTCGCCCATGTAAAGCATCTATTCTTGAACCTAACACTCCCCCAAGCCAAGCACAAACAAACAAATAAAAAATAGAGATTTTAAAAAAATATATTTTTTTCTCCCCTGCTTCTTCCATCAACAGTGACTCAACCCTGATCCCACGTGCAAAGACTTGAAGGACGTCTTAAGGACTTCCTCGATCCCTACGCCAAAAGGAGGGTTGTCTGGGCGTCCGTGAAACGTCTTTAGGGGAAAAAATGGTGGCAGCATCCTTTTGTTCGTCTGCCTAACGGTGTTCGAAGCAGGTTGTTTTTCGGATTACGGCTTCTGTAGGCGGGTATATAATCGTCTTGTTCTGTTTTCTTTTTCTTTCTCTTTTATTTTATTTTTCGGTTTTCGCTTTTCTGTATTTTTCTTTTTTATTCCTTTATTGTGTATAATTTATATGGCTTTAGTATATATATTGTTTGTATGTTATTTGATGTTGCTGGTGTTTCTTCTATTTTTTTTTTTTTTTTCTGATGTGTTTACAACCACTCGATTGATGCAACATTTTCCTCTATTGTTACAGTAAAGTAACATATTTATCACTCTATAAAACCGTCGCATTCTTTTCCCTTGTCCTTTATTTATCCAATCGGGTAAGAAAAAGAGAAAAGAAGATGTAAAAGAAAACAGCTGAACCAACCATCGAAGGCCCCCTCGTCCCTTTGTTCTGACACCCGTGAAAAGCTCTCGACCGTGATTACTGTTCCCCGTTTTCTATCACTATTGACGTTGGTCTCTTTTACCTCCCTCCTTCCCCCAGGCCCTCCCCTCCTTTCCCAACTCCTTCCCCCCTTCCCCCACTCCCTCCCCTGCCCTCCTCCGTTTCCCCATGCCTTTCCTTATCCTCCCCCCCTTTCCTCATCCCCCCTCCCTTTCCCTATTTCCCACTCCCTCCCATTAGCCCCTTCCCTACTCCGTCCCTATACCCGCCCCGCCCGCACCGTGCAAGTCCTCGCGTGATTTTAAGATAAGAGATTAGTTTTCGATTCGTGTTTGTTTATTCGGCGTCAGTGGTCTTTCCCCTCACGTCTCTCGGTCTCGTGCACGCTGACGTTTGGCAGAGTTTATACACTTCCTAGTTTCCTTTTCCCTGAGAATTTTGGCTCATGAGAATTTTGGCTCAAGAACAGCTTTGGCAAAATCTGTATGGAGTAATTCTATAGATCCAAATACTAGTTTATTGGTAATAACTGATATCATTATTAACTTTATTATAAGCGATATTCATATTAATATATATATATATATATATATAATTTTCGTATTTTTTATAACTGTTGTCATTATTGTTGACCGTAAAATAAAGGATTGTACGAAACTAGATCCTGTCATATCCTTCGCAAGAATGCAATGCAAAGAACTCCACCAAACGTTATATGACACGAAAGTCTGACCAGCCAAGACTTAAGCTGTTAATACCCATGAAGACTGTGCAACATTATGCTCATTCCCTACACCTTTTTTCTGTAAAATTGTTGGCGATTTTTAGATGCACACTCACACACACACACACACACACACACACACACACACACACACACACACACACGACACGCACGACTTCTCAACTAGTGGATGTCTCCGAATGAGTACAATCACGGTGGCATCTGGAAGCACATGTCGTGGTCCCTTTTGTAAACGCGAGATCGCGTCGACGAGCGAAGAGGCGAGGTCTTACCATGCTTGGTGTATAAATATGGTGTAGAAGTGGAAGATGAAGACAAGTTGCTGGTCCTGTCGCTTCGTTTGTGCGAAGAGAAGGAGGTTGGGATTGGGAGAGAGAGAGAGAGAGAGAGAGAGATAGATAGATAGATAGATAGATAGATAGAAGGGGGGAGGACAAGGTGGGAGGGAAAAATAGAGGTAAGGAGGTAGGTTGGGAGGGAGTGAGAAAAGGGAAGGAGAGCGAGAGAGACGGAAGGAGGGAGATGAATAAATAGAGAGAACGAAATAACATAGAAATAAAAAGTTTCAACGCTAAAACACAAAACCTCAAACAAAACCGAAGAGAGATTCAGCAAAGACAGAAAAAACGGGCAATAGAACCTGGAATCAGTGCCTTACCGTGCTTACCTCGTCCAGATCCCATCAGAATAACATTAGCTCTCCTTTTCTAGAACTTTCTTTTTTTTTCCCTAAAAACCCGTCCGATTATATGATACAGAGGCCACCCCCTTCCCAGCTATCGTTTGTTGGGGACACATTCTCGCTGACTCATGTGATTACTTGTGCTCAGCAAAACAGACTCTAGTTTTCAAAACTTTATAAGGGAAGTTTCAATGCGTGCTCAATATTGTGCTATGTGTGGCAGTTCATCGCTTTTTAGTATAGAAACCATAAGATTTGGTAATAGAAAGTTTTTCTGAATATTCTCCATACCCTTTACTTACATATCTATGCTGCAAATATATGAAGAATCAATTTAAGTTTTGAGCTTCATTTCGCTTCGTTATTTCAGCAACGATGTTCATGTATGAATTAATTCGAAGTCATAAACTTAAAGACATCATCGATTATACTGCCAAATTCTAGGTTAATTGCCAATGAGAACTGTTATAAAACATGTTTAGTGCCATCGCCTACTCCCTAAGCACCAATAAGCCTAACTATTAAACATTACTAGTTATGCCACTATTTATCACCATAGTAAGTCACCATTTAAGTGAATTTCTTCATGAAGTCATGCACATCTACAATCGAATAGCTACACAGCTGTTCGATTGCAGATATTAAGTCTCTTATTAACTGCTAATTGGATGCATTTTCTGCCGCCCCTACACACGCGATCAGCTGTTCGCCTCCATTTCCCCAATTAGCAAGGCACGCCAAAATCGCCCGGTCACAAAGACATCACCGTCCAGTCACTTGAGAAAGGTCTAGACGAGGGGGAACCTATAAAGGACGCCCATAAAGGTACCCGGATCCTTGGCCCCGCCCACCGTGGGAGGCAAGACTGGTCCCCTCCCCTCGGCCCTATTACCACGTCCCCCTCCTCCTCCCTGCCCTCCATCTAACCTGCCGCGCCCATATCACCACCTTTGTGACCCGCAGTGCGCCATTGTTTTAAGATTGCCCCTATCTCACGGCTCGTACTGATCCTCCGTGTTATGTAGACTTCGGCGTCTGACAAATGACGATACCTTGGGATTTTCGCTTTAAAAAGCATAAGCAAAGAAAACCAGAATTCTGTCAAAGGCCCCGGTAGAAGCGGTCATTTCAGCTCCATCCCACTTCGTACCACGCCCACGCTCGGCTTTTTATGGGCTGTCGCGACTGCGGAGAATGCTGTAAAGTCGTTACTAAAACCATCCTCGAATACACCTTCTTCCCGGGGAGATTTTTGCTCGAGAACCGCCCCTCTGGAAGGAGACGAAGACAACCTGGCGATTTGATACTGCAGTAATTGATGGCCGGGCCGGGCTAGTGACAGCTGCTTGATCTCTATCGGCGCGGACAAATGGCAATGGAACACCTGCAAGAAAGGCTCCTGATAGGTGTCCGAGTCCTGCGTCGCACGGCAGTCACAGACGTCTTGACTACACCTCAACTACACACAAACGCAGACAGTGAAGGCTATTGAGCGAGGCAAGCAAAAGAGAGCCTGTGAAATATGACGACGGGAGAGAAAATCAAAAGACACATTCGCAGAAAATATGAAACGTGCTTGATGTGTGTGGGGGGGGTGGGGGGTGAGTTAAGACATCTGGCAAATAAAGGTGACGTCAGGACGGGCCGGGGCTGCAGAGCATCTTAATTGATCACTTATGGTAATGAGCAGAACGAAGAGTTCCTCACTCGCATATGTAAACACGAGGTGATCACGTACAAGAAAAGGAGGCTTCGTCGGCGACTGCAGCAAAAACAACAATAAATTATAAACACCGAATCAAAAAGGTCATAAAGAGAAGAAAAGCGATAAGAGCGAGTGCCCCGCGGAGGGAATCTGAAGGAAGCTTCATGTTCAAGACATCAGAAAGGCAAGGAAGCTGAAGATGAGGAATCCTCCTGGGGCTCGCTCCTATAGGATGTGTAATCACCCACAGCGAGTTTTCTCTAGTGTAAATGACCTTAAAAGGAGATTACTGTCACTAGGGGATATGTGTAAAAATACACCCACATGTGCGTGCAGAGAAAGAGAGAGAGAGAAGGGGGGGAGGCGGAGGGAGGAAAGTAACAGATAAACAGAAAAATACTAACATCACTAATCATTTTTAATGTGTGGATAGATACTCTAAAGGGAAGAGCTAGAAGTAAAGGCTGAGACGCAAAGAACAGGGATTACGAAAGAAACACAGAGAGAGAGAGAGAGAGAGAGAGAGAGAGAGAGAGAGAGAGAGAGAGAGAGAGAGAGAGAGAGAGAGAGAGAGACGGAAAGGGAGAGAGACAGAGAGAGAGAAAGAGAAAGGAAGAGACAGAGACAGACACACAAACGAACAGAAAGACAGACAAAACAGACAGAGAGAGAAAAGAAAGAAAGAGAAAGGAAGAGACAGAGACAGACACACAAACGAACAGAGAAAAGAAAGAAAGAAAGAAATCTCACAATACCCCGCCGTAAATTTACTCGAATGAGGCAGTGAAAAATACCCAAGGTCCCTGCCTCCCTCTCTCACAGGTGTGGCGGCCTCATATACACATAAATTGGGCAGAGGGCCTACGCGACCTATCCAGCCCGACCTACCCACGCTGACCTGCCGGGGCCCTTAGAAGCAGGCCGCAGGAAGTATTTGGGAGAGATTAGGACCCAGAGAATGGCGTTTGAGGGAATAAAAACGGATGAGAAAGATTGAACGAGAGGGAGCTTTAGAGGATGGACGTCAAAGAAGGGTGAGAAAGGATGTGAAAAAAGTGTGATTTTTTAAAAGATAAAGAGAGAAGAAAGATAAGAATGAGATTAGAGAGATACAAAAGAGTGAAAAAGAGGGACGAAAGAATAAAGAAAGATGGTAATAGCACAAACAGACGGGAAAGGTGAAGAGTTCAGTGCACAAGGAAAATAAGGATAATAAAAATAAAAGAAAGAAAGGAGAGAGAAGATGAGAAATACAATCACGACATGATGAAGCGTGGGCAGCCCTGAGCAGCGGGTGTGTCCGAGAAGCGAGGGAAATGACCCGGCCATTAAAATACTAGTATGGAGAAACACGAAAATCTGACCTTCTGAAGTACTGTCTTCTCTCTAGAACAACCCTTAGCTCGTTCCTTCGTGTCGGGGAACGGCATCTGACGTCTTTTCCACGCGACTAAACCTTGGAGATAAGGTTCTTACAGTTCCTAATGTGGCTATAGAGGCGCGTAGATACTTGATCCTTTGAACCGATGGATGGGCTCTTGTTCCCTAAATAGGGTTACACCAAGGTTCATCCATACACTCCTTCACACACGCACACATAGAGACACACAAGTACATACATACATACACACCAATACAAACATACACACCAGTTCATAACAATACACGCACACAAATACATACAAATACATGAACAAAAGTACACGCTAACACGTACACACAAGTACATACTGATATATACTTACAGATATATATAAACACGTACACGAATGGTAGAAATGAACGCATACAAACAAACAAAGATACGCACAGACACACACATATACGCACATCCGAACAAAAACCAAGCGATATTCATTTGCTTACAATAGAATCAACGAAATCATGCTTATTCATTGTTGCAGTATGCGTAAACCTACCTCCATACCTTACACACTTATCTCTTACATGTACAGTCTTATTCTCCCATAACTAACGTATCTAACATCTCCATTTCTCCCTGTCTTTGGCTGTCTTGCATACTTTCGATATATACTATAGAAATAGACAACTACTGTAAATACATACGTTTAAAATGAAAGTAATAATGCTATAGCGTAGCTCACGGTGTACAATAAAAGTTAACAATGCAGCAGAGGAAGAGTAATAATAACTTGGAATAGCGAGAAGACACAGGAAAGGAAAAAAGGAAGAGAGTAGTGAAGAATCATACAACGCCAAAATAGTTCTAAATGATAATAAAAAAAGAAGAATAGAATATGGAAAACTTGTTTTAAAAAAATTGTTCTATGCAACGCCAAAATAGCTCTAAATCACACTTCAGCTCTAGCACATGCAAAGATCAACGCGGATGCAATTGGACCCCATGATGTTGCCTCTCGAAGTCACGTCTCCAGCTCGACAAGACGTGGGTGTGGAAGCTGGAGAAGAAGAAGGAGGAGGGGAGGCGGATGAGTGGAAAGACGAAGAGATAAGAAGTGAAAGAAGGAGGAGGAAGGAGGAGGAGGAGGAGGAAGGGGAGGGGAAGGGGGGTACGCAAGGACGAAAGATCAGAGGTGGAAGAAGGAGAAGGGAGAAAGGGTGAATGGAAAGAAGGGAGATAAGAGGTGAAAGAAGAATAGGATGAGGGGGAGAAGGAAGAGGGGAAAGAGGGAAGATAAAAGAGAGAGGAGAGGAGGATCGGGAGGGGAAAGGAGAAGAGGGTAAGGGAGGAGGTGAAAAGCAAGAGTAAATAGAAGAAGAAGATAGGGAAGAATAGGAGGGGAAGAAAGACAGACGTTAGGAAACGGAAAGAAGGACATGCAATTGCAAAAGTAACAGAAAGAAGACGAATAAAAGGAAGCGCAACCGAAGGAGAAATAAAAAGAGTAAGCAGGAGACAAGGAAAAATGAAGAAGGAGAAAGACGAAGATCAGAGAGAGAAAAAAAAACACCACACAAACACACTCACATAGCTGATACTGAAGGCAACACAAGAAAAAAAAGAAAAAAAGAAAAAAAGAAGAGAGGACAACAACAACAAATAAACATTAAAAAAAAAAAACTGAAGCATAAACAAAACACCAGGAACGACATTGAGGCCAAACAACACAACAATCTGCGCTGTTGCATGCAAATTGCAAAACAATATCTTCACTTGTCATACTTGCAAATCATTGCACGATGCATCTTTCACCAAGAGGCCCCACAAGAAAGTCCAAAGCCATCAATGATTGTTTTCCTTGGGTCGAGCGTAGGGGGGGAGGGGGGGGGGGGCTCTAACTACGTTCTCCGATGAAAGTTATATTTATTCTTCACTTGCCATTGACATGCTCAGATTAGCACTGACCGTGAGGTTATATTGCGCCAAGAGAATCGTCATAATAAGTTTCGAAGTTCCAGCAACATGAGGAAAGAGCGAGGAAAATGGGAGTCGACGTATCTGTAGAGAGAGATTTATGCGAAGGATAGCAATTCCTTTGTTGTCATTATTCAAATCTATTTATTTAAGCTTATTTATCGCTTCATTGTATTTCTTCAAGTAAGAATTATCACGTTTTCTTCTCCTGTATAGCGTTGCCATAGACGGCGTTGCCATAAATCAGCAACCGAATGAAGTATGACGTCATTCGTATCCTCGTCCCCACGACTCATTAACTACTGAACTCTCCAACACATGTGCCGAACGGGTGACTTAACAGCAGCATCTACCACGCCTACGTAGATCGGTATTTCCTGTGAAAATGGAATTAACGCGCATCTTTGAGGTGATATATCCTTGTATCAGAATAGATAGGTAATGTAGACAAGAGTCGAAACGAGAATGGAAAGTCATATTTAGATGACGGATGCGACCAAGAAACAAAGGTAGCGACACACGTGTTTGCAGTGTAAACACGCGCGTTAGATCGCCGGCCGTAGCCCACCGAGGAGACCAACCGCCATTGCGCCTTACCTAAGCCCGAACGGTATATACAGAGTCTTCCCAGCTCTCGTTTAGCGCTCGGCCTGTCTCGGCCTCTTTGAGTGCGAAGCCTCTGTCGAAGAAATATGTCTTGGAACATCTCATATTTATTATTCTAAAAGGCGATAAGATGGCGCGTCGTCGGCCGGAGCTGTCATCCTGTGGATCATCGCTCGGTTTGTTGTCTCAGAGGCGCGCGACCTTCGGGGTAATGACGACCTAAGCATTCTCACACGTAGCGTCAGTCAGCTGCATTCATTACTCATTAGCTCTCTTCTTTAGATTCGCATTCGTTAGAATACTTCGCAGAGAGATAAGCACGTATTGGATGACAAAGAGTTTGAAAGATAGAGGAAGAGGAACACGGCGTTGAGTTTTGGATTCCCTTTTAGACGGACGTGTGATTCTGTTATGTAAGCGATCTGTTACAATGCAACCGGCCTGGGATCGAGTGGGTGGACACGCAGCGCCCTCGAGATGTGCGGTGTCGCCGGATACCTTACACCGTGAGGACGAGAACAGCTGTGCTTGTTCTTAAATTGCTATGTAATGTGTTTGTTTCCTATTGCGTGGCACTTCAGAACTATTTTAGTTCGTGTGTGTCTTTTAATGGTATAAACTTGCTCTTTCGAAGTTTGGAGTTCTGGTCACGAGCAATGTGAGTTAAGGGATGGATAATTTTGAGAATTAAGTATAGCTCGTGCTTAAGTAAATTGATATGTATGATGAAAGAAATTGCAGAGAAGTATATTTATGACAACATTCACGTCTCGTAAATGCTTAAGTGGGGGTTGTAGGCAAAATACACATGCTCTCTGCCAACGTTATTACAACAATTTGAAGATGAAGAAAATAAAACATCTTGACCTTGAATTATAGAAAGTAATGATAAATAAATGAGAGAGAGAGCGAGAGAGAGAGAAAGAGAAAGAAAGAGAGAGAGAGTGAGAGAGAGAGAGAGAGAAAGAAAGAGAGAGAGAGAGAGAGAGAGAGAGAGAGAGAGAGAGAGAGAGAGAGAGAGAGAGAGAGAGAGAGAGAGAGAGAGAGAGAGAGAAAGAGAGACAGAGAGACAGACAGAAATAGACAGACAAAAAAAAAGGAATGGAACGAGAGGGAAAGAGATACTTACAGAACGAAGAAAGAGAGAAGGGAAATATATGAGAAACGAAACGACGCAATTCAATTTATCTTCAGAGGCAAAAACCCGCGACGGCGAAGCGCGAAGATGGCAAGGCCGTGCCAGGGAGACGTGGCACTGACCCGCTGTAATGACACCGCGCGGTCGAAGCTGGCACTCTCACACCCCCTCATCTGTGGCTGTAACGCGAGCCCCCTGTAACTCAACATTTATCCCACAAACACATAAATAATACAACCAGGAAGGCGATATACATCATCCAATTATGACAAACGAAGCCAACATCTGCAGACAGGAACTGAAGGAAAGAGGGGGGAGGGGAGGGACGTGAGGGAAGGAGAGAGGGAGCGAGGAGGGGCGTGAGGGAAGGAGAGGAGGGGAGGGAGAGGAGGAGATGAAGGCCTTAGGACCTCCCTCCGTGTGGGGCTTAAGGGGGGGGGGAGGTTCTAATTATGATTGTGTGGGTGAGACGATGAGGGAGGCGATGCAACAAGCACAGTGATGCTTGCTTTGCATTTGTCTTGCGATTATAACGTGTAGGAGGTGGGTGTGCTCATGTATGTTTTGTTGATTGCAGCGAACGAGAAACTTTTATGGTTGTGTGTACTGAGAAACAGATATGTGTGTGTGAAAGTGTGTACGTGCGCGCGTGTGTGTGTGAAAGTGTGTACGTGCGCGCGTGTGTGTGTAAAAGTGTGTACGTGCGTGCGTGTGTGTGTGATTGTAGCTGTGTGTGTGCGTGCGTGCGTGCGTGTGTGTGTGTGTGTGTGTGTGTGTGTGTGTGTGTGTGTGTGTGTGTGTGTGTGTGTGTGTGTGTGTGTGTGTGTGAGCGCGCGCGCGCGTGTGTGTCTGTATGTATCTTTGCCTAAGAATATCGAACATGACATTATGTGAACGCATGCAAATGTGCTGTTGCCTATATCTTTACGCACGACTTCTTTGCTTGCGTATGGGTGTCCGCGTCCGCAGAACCACATGGCAGGGATGGGTAGGCAAGTTGCGTTTGTTGTTATCCTTGAAAGCAAGTGTGGGAGTGTTATCCTGGTTGGGTCACACGGAGAGTGCGGGGTTGGCCCTGCGTCGTTCCAAGATTGAAAATGTCGTTAGTGTTGCCGCGAGAGGAGGGAGGGAGGGAGGGAGGGAGGGAGGGAAAGGAGGGGAGAGGCCAGAGAAGAGACTGAGGGGGGGTGGGGGGGTAAAGAGGTGGACAGGAGGAGGGGGGAGGGAAGGGAGTGTCCTTCGCCCATCCCCGTCTCCGTCCCCTTCCCTCCCTCCCTCCCTCCCTTCTCCCTTCCCTCCCTTCCTCTCCCTCCTCTTCCCTCTCTCATCCCTCCCTTCTTATCCCTCTCCTTCCCCCCTCCTTCTCCACCACCCATCCCTCCCTCCTCCTCCCCCTTAATCCTTCGCCACACGCGCTTGGTGATCTCAGGTTCATGAAGTCATACTCGTATAATCCGCATTTATGTTATTGTTACACAGCTGTCCCGGGGTGGAAGGTCACGTGTCTCGGGAACCACATCAACGCGAGGACGGCTGATGGACGGGACGCGGCCCTCTGGCGTGGCCACGGAGGAATGTGGACGATTCTGATCGCAAACACACATGCACACACGAATGAACGCACATGGGCCCCGCGGTACGAGACATGAGTGGACATAATGTAAAACAGATTCGAGGCAAATCGCACGACTGTGTACGCGCTTAAGGGACGCAGACACATGCTTGCACACACAAACGCAAACCGCATGTTTCCACACACCAAGAGGCGCACTCACACACGCCCTCCTCTTGTACCAAACGCACGACAGGAGGCTCTCGGTCTCCTTGTGCGGACAATTTACTCGATCGGGCTATGAGCGGGAGCAACTTTTACTCTCGTTACACCCGTGCAAGAGCTTGTGTTCAACGTCGCCTGCAACAAATGGCGAGTTGCAGTACCTTGTTGATCGATTTTGAGGTCAGTTCATTTGCATCTCAAAGATTTATGCCTCGAAGTTGCTGTTATCTACTCTCCTGGGCGGATTTATTTATTTATGTTTGTATTTTCCATTCTCTTGGTGTCTATTGGTAGCAACCAAAATAAATCAATAAATAAATAAATCAGGGAGGTTGGACTGGATTGAAATAAAAAGGGACGAGGGGAAATAAAGGCAAAGGCAATTCGAGTACACAAACATATTTCAAGCTTGAAGACCGCTCGTCCATCTTCTCCCGTGATAAGTACCGGTGTCGTGTGCAATAGAATTTGCAAGTGTCGCTTAATATGGCAAAGCTGAAATGTATAATTCATGGGTGTGTTTAAGGGGACAGCGAGAAGGAGGAGCAGCCATTACCGACGGCACGAGAAGGGGCTGTGGACGAGGAATTCATTACTCGTGTCAAAGCTGCAACAGGGGTCTCCGTGTGGGCATTTTGGCGGTCTGGGGATGGGTGGGGGGGGGGGGGAGAAGGGGAAGGGGAGGGAAGAGGAGTGAGAGATGGGAGGAGGGGGAACGGGAACGGGGAAGGGGAGGGAGGTGAGAGAGAAAGGCAGAAGGGAATGGAAGAGAAGGGAAGAGGAGGCGAATGGGAGAAGAAAAATGGCTAAGGGAGGGAGTAGGGGGAAAGGGGAGGGAGAAGATGAATGGTGTAGACGAAGAAGACGAGAGAAGGAGAAGGGGAAAAAGAAGATGGAGAAGGGGGGGAGGGGGCAGGGGATTTGGAGAAATTATTCCGGCACGCGAGGAATGGCTGGACGGATTGTAAAAGTCAGACAAAGGCATCTCTAAAGAATCTATGGATAAAGTGAACGTGTATAGAGAGAGAAAAAAAACTATATGACATGTAAGTTATAGGGTGGCAAAAAAATACTTGTATTATTTATACGAATTCCTAGAAGTATATACATGCATTCTGTGCTCAAACAAGCTTACAAAAACTCTCTCTTTGAATCTACAAAACCAGACGGATTCACCTACATACGCCATAGTGGGTTATCATCTTCTAATCACTCCTGCCTTGTCATGTCTCATTATGGTAGTTTTATCGTGCATGACTGCCCCTCATTAACGTATCATTAGTATTTGCATTAATTTGAACACTGCGCCGAGTTTATTAAGCGTGTGAAGCAAATCGAAATTCATTATTACAAAAAGAAGAAATTATATATATTGAAGTATCGTATGTATAGATGTATCATTAAGTGTTTTTGATACGTAACCCCTAAACGTTAGATATTCCATTAAAACTTTTCTCTTGAATATACCGATTCTTCTTATCAACACAATCTGTTCTTTTGATGGCCTCGAAGCCACTGTGTAAACAAAGACACGCGGCGAAATGTTTTCCTCAATACGTTTCCAGATTTCTTCTCATTTGCAAGGCAGCAAGGATAATGCAGCTCCATGATAATGCAATTTTGTATAAAATAATATTGGATTTTTTTTTCATTTTATGAGAAATGAGAAAGTAGAAAAGCTAGCGACTTTCTTTAATTTGGAATTATAATTAAATCATTGGGAAATAAGTCACACACATGAAGTGCAAACAAACAAATTCTTTAGACAAATGAAGAAAACCCAAATTAGAAAGTCGGGAAGAATCTTCATGAATATTTTTACGTCTTACTGGTACTTATCTGATAACACAACAGGGGAGTTACATATTCATACGCGCCTACACTGGCTGCCTGTCTCTCCCTAAGTCTAATAAGAGTAGACTAGATATTTCTTCATACTCGTTTCCAAAACAGTCTCTCTCTCTTACTCTTTCTCTTTCTCTGTCACTTTTTTCTTTTTTTCTCTGTCTCTTTCTCTGCTTCTCTCTCTCTTTCCCTGCTTCTCCCTCTCTTATATTTTGTAAATTGTTATCACCCCCTTCTTCATTTCTCTCTGTTTATGTATTCATCCCTCTCTCTCCCTATCTCTTTTTATTATCTCTGTTCTTATTCCATTCCCCTTCTCCCCTCCTTAATAACACCATACCTTTCCAAGTTCAAAATCCAGATGGCAGAGAGAGATCACAATCTGAGCTCGTTTCTCCCAACGAACATTCTCTCTTTCTTTCTTTCTCTCTCTCTCTCTCTCTCTCTCTCTCTCTCTCTCTCTCTCTCTCTCTCTCTCTCTCTCTCTCTCTCTCTCTCTCTCTCTCTCTCTCTCTCTCTTTCTCTGCCTCCTTCTCTTTAACCTTTCTTCACTTTCACTCACTATCTTGCTCTCTCTCTCTGTCTCTCTGTCTCTCTCTGTCTCTCTCTCTCTCTCTCTCTCTCTCTCTCTCTCTCTCTCTCTCTCTCTCTCTCTCTCTCTCTCTCTCTCTCTCTCTCTCTCTCCCCTCTCTCTCGCTCTCACCTTTATCATATTCACCGATGACATACCTTTCGGGAAGCGGGTCGTCTGGCGGCTGACACTAAGGTTAGTGGGGCGTGAGGATAGTCCTAGTGAAGAGGAGGGGAGGAAAGGGGAGGTGGGGGAAGGGTAGGAGACAGGTGGGGAGGTGAGGGAGAAAGGGAATAGGAGTAGGGAGAGGGATAAAGGGAGGATAGGGAGTGTAGAAGGCAGAGTAAGGGAAGGAAAGGGAGGGGAAGGGTAGGGGTGGGAAGATCAGAGGAGGGGGGGGGGAGGGAGGGGAAGGGAGGCGGTGAATGAATGGCGGAATAAGAGGAGCTGTAGATGGGCGCGCTCGGTAGGGTGTATCACCTTAAAGATATGTTCCTGTCATGCTAACTCATCCACTTGACACAACCCTGTTTACGGACATTCATTTCTCTTCATATCTAGGACGGATGACGGATTATTTATTCACTTACTCTTCCTCTTGCGAACGATGTACCTTTCGATTTAGCAGAAAATGCATATCCCAACGTGTTTCGGCGATGTCATGTCGCGTTTATACAAAACAAATGCGCATCACCCACCGGGATGAAGGAGGATCCTACGCGTTTACACAATAGGATTCGTTTGACGCTGGTCTTTGAGTTCCAGATTGTATCGTGAGAGATGGCAGCACCAGCGCGCCACGTCGAATAATTCTCAATATACAAAGGCTAAAAAGTCCGAGCCGAACAAGGCCTAAAGATTTAACAGCATTGGATTCTTTGTGTAACAGAAGCCAGAATGCCAAGAGTGTGGTGTATGACAACAAACAACGGCGCTGTGCTGGACATAGAGAAGAAAGTCTTTATGTATTATTGTAGTCATATGTACAGGGCGAACACGTGCGGTCACGCCATGTCCCGCTAAGGCAAGGCTCGTAAGGGATCAGAAGGAGAGAGACGAGATGTGTTGATCTACAGGTGGCGAACCTATTCTCTCGTCTGTACTGTAGCATTCGATTCCATTTGTTTCAGAGTCATCTGTATCATTGCGTTTATTTTTTAGTTTAATCAAAATAAAAAATATATACATATTTTTTTTCAAGTTTAACCACTGCAGAGAAAATCTTTCGAAATACAATTGTGTCAAGAAGGGAGAGTTGACTGAAGTGATTTTATCCACCTTGTTTCTTCAAGGTAATACTGTATAAAACTTTTGGCCATACTGTTTTTACTTGTTACTGAGGCTTGGTGGTGACTGTGCAAGTCTGGCCGTCATATAACTTTAATTGATATATAAATAAGTAAAAAAACTAATATCTGTGGTCAATTTAAAGTAATCTGTAAATCAAGACCTTGTTATATAAAGTAAATAAAGTACAAACCTCTGCCTCAGGAGTAAGAATTAGATTTACCATTTCTATTATCGAAATCTTTTTTTCACCTCAAGCTTTATCGTTAATACAGTATTTACTCCTATTTGGCACTAACACAAACTAAAAATGAATATGCAAATATAAAGTCACAATGTTAAACAAACAGTTCAACCGGGCCTACAACCTACACAATAAATAAACACACGAATAAACGTAAATGAAGAAATAAACAAATAAAAACAAAAAATAAGAAAGTAAGTAAATAAAACCTCCCTCCTCCCTTTTAATTCACAACATCACCGAGGTAATAAGGACAACCCCCCTCGCCTGCTCCGCCTCCCGCTGCGCCCGGGCCCCTACACGGCTCCGTTCACTTACGCTGATGGACACACATCAATTTCCTCAACACAGGCGCTGGGTCCAAATGCGGGGGGATTTCTTTCGGACAAGATCGAGTGGTTGGCTAATTGATTTCCTATTATTTTCCTTCTTCTTCTTCCTTTCGTTTGTATTTGTTATTGATTTATATATTTTATTCTTTGTTATTTCGACTTTTGATGCTATTTTTTATCTAATGGTTTGGTTGAGGTGATCGTATTTTTTCTGGTTTTGTTGGATTTTTGTATATATTTGATTATTTCTTTATTTGATCTCTTTCGTTTTCGAAATATATATAATTCGTTGTTTCTGTGCTGTATTTGTTTCTTTGTCTGACAGTCTTTCTATCAGTCAACGGCTAAGTCTATCTATTTATTTGTTTATTTGTAAATAATCATCGCTGAGCAATATATTCCCCAGTGACCACAAGTTAATCCATTTGGCCCCAACACCCTTTCTCCTGATCAACTAACTTTTCGTCGTGTTAAATGCCCACAACACTCGAGTACAAATCAAGCCTTTAACACGGAGGGTACGTCACCTAAACGTCAAAGGGAGAGATATTGCGAGGCACATAAAGAGGGCCAAAGAAGCACCGTTGACAAACAGGTACACAGATCTATCAGCCTCGCACACCTTGAACCAGACACAGACACAATGGACAGACGCATACCCGACACATACAGGCTATTTTGCAAAACAGATACTCTTCTTTTTTTTTCTTTTAAACAGGCAGGCAGGTGAGCCACAGGCATATATATATATACCTGGGGTGGAGAGAGGAGAAAGGAGGAGAGGAGAATGAAAGAGAGAGAGAGAGAGAGAGAGAGAGAGAGAGAGAGAGAGAGAGAGAGAGAGAGAGAGAGAGAGAGAGAGAGAGAGAGAGAGAGAGAGAGAGAGAGAGAGAGGGATGAGAGGGGAAGGGGGCAGGAAAACAAACACACACACACACACACACACACACACACACACACACACACACACACACACACACACACACACACACACACACACACACAAGCCCTCTCGCTCTCCCTATGCCTTGTCTACACACGGAGACTGTGGACATGTTCCTGAAGGTTAAGAAAACACGAGAGAAAGTGGCAGGGAGAGGAAGTAGCGAAAGACAGCAGCGCTCTTAAGCAGGGCGTGTGACCTGGTAAAGGGTGGCCAGCAGGAAGAGGTGAACCCTCTCCTGACCTTGTTGAAGAGGCCCTGTGCTAGTACCTTGCTCTCTGTGGGGCCCGAAAGGGAGAGGGAGAGAGAGAGGGAGAGGGAGAGAGAGAGAGAGAGAGAGAGAGAGAGAGAGAGAGAGAGAGAGAGAGAGAGAGAGAGAGAGAGAGAGAGAGAGAGAGAGAGAGAGAGAGAGAGAGAGAAAGAAAGAAAGAGAAAGAGAAAGAGAAAGAGAAAGAGAAAGAAAGAGAGAGAGAGAGAGAGAGAGAGAGAGAGAGAGAGAGAGAGAGAGAGACAGAGACAGAGACAGAGACAGAGACAGAGACAGAGACAGAGACAGAGACAGAGACAGAGACAGAGAGACAGACAGACAGACAGACAGACAGGTAGACAGAGACAGACAGACAGAAGACAGAGAGAGGGGAGATTAAAAATGAGAGAGAGAGAGGGGAGATTAAAAATGAGAGAGAGAGAGAGAGAGAGAGAGAGAGAGAGAGAGAGAGAGAGAGAGAGAGAGAGAGAGAGAGAGAGAGAGAGAGAGAGAGAGAGAGAGAGAGAGAGAGAGAGAGAGAGAGAGAGAGAGAGAGAGAGAGAGAGAGAGAGATTAAAAGAGGGTGATAGAAGGGGTAGAGACAGAGAGGCAGAGGCAGATACAGACAGACGGACAGGGAGAAGAGAGAGAGGGGAGATTAAAAATGAGAGAGAGAGAGAGAGAGAGAGAGAGAGAGAGAGCGAGAGAGAGAGAGAGAGAGAGCGAGAGAGAGCGAGAGAGAGAGAGAGAGAGAGAGAGAGAGAGAGAGAGAGAGAGAGAGAGAGAGAGAGAGAGAGAGAGAGAGAGAGAGAGAGAGAGAGAGAGAGAGAGAGGGGGGGGGGGGAGGCATTAAAAGAGGGGGAGAGAAGGGAACAATGAGAGAGACAATAAGAGAGAGAAAAAGAAGTAGCAAAAATTTAAAGCAGTATTGCAGAAGAGCAGACATTAAGAGTAGCATAAAGAGAGGTCAATATAAAACATAGATATATCGTAATCAAAAATATAATTCATGTAATCATTCATTCACTCATTTTTTCATTCATTCACACACCTTTTTCATTCAGCTCGTCCTCTTTTATTCCGCTACAAGATGATTTCATTCAAATGATCAATTTCGTAAAATCCTTGCATTCGCCTTAACAGCACAATCGTCTGCTAAAATTTCCCTCGCCTCCCTCCCTTGACCCCCCTTTTTACGATTCATTCATTCTCCCACTCATTCATTCAAGCCGCTCATTCATTTCTCCCGACGTGTGACCTCCCGCCCTCACCCACCTTAACCTCAGTCTTGCCAAATAAGGCGACGACCCTGTAATGAAATATGGCCGACACCGGCGACGCTTCGAAAAAGATTTTCATTCAAGTTTTCATCCCAGGAGGCGGGATTACGAATACGTACGATATCCCAATGATGGTAAGTGTGTTGGGGTCAGTCTTACTCAGCTCTTAGTTAATGCCGGGTTGGTATCAATGTCAGACGCGGGATAAAAACTGGGTCTTTGCCATAACATACGGCAGTAAGACCTTCATTGGCAACACCGACTGGGCAGGATTTAACACCCCCCTCCTCTTCCCTCTCCTCCTCCTCCCTGTCTCCTCCTCCTCCCCTCCCCCTCCTCCTCCTCCATCCCCCTCCCCCCCCCTCCTCCTCCTTCCCCCTCCTCCCTGTCCCCTTCCTCAACACATATGCCCTACCCCCTGCCCCCTCCCCCCTCCCATCCCCCACCCAACCAATACGAATCCTCAACATGTGATCATTAAAAGGCCAAGATTTCACACGAAAATAGTAAATGTCACACTATTTCTGACGTGATGAATCATCGCTACTGGAATCACCACTTTCTTTCGTCTTCCCTTTATTTTATCTATTTATTTATTTTCCCTGATTTATCTATTTGTTAAAAAAAAAAATCAAATAATCATAAAATATTAATGGTTAAATGAAATTTTGTGCGATATGCATTTGTTAAGGAATGAGAAGGTAGGGGTAAAGAGTAATAGGAAGCCAAAGGAGGTAAAGAAAAAAAATAGAAATATGAATTCAGTGAAGAAAGAAGGAGAGAGAGAGAGAGAGAGAGAGAGAGAGAGAGAGAGAGAGAGAGAGAGAGAGAGAGAGAGAGAGAGAGAGAGAGAGAGAGAGAGAGAGAGAGAGAGAGAAAGAGAGAGAAAGAGAGAGGAGAGAGAGAGAGAGAGAGAGAGAGAGAGAGAGAGAGAGAGAGAGAGAGAGAGAGAGAGAGAGAGAGAGAGAAAGAGAGAGAGAGGAGGGGGAAGGAAAACCATCTCCCCCCCCAAAAAAAAAAATAAAAGACGCAAAAAAAAAAACATTACCTTATATCATAAAGAATTAGAAACTTGTAAATGTTTAATCAAGTTAAAGTCACGTCTACCTGTTGACTAATAGTACCACCAACTCACTTGTTCTTTGTATCTTTACGTTTAATCTTCTTAACCCTTTCGCAACAGGGTTATCTTTATGTCTTCACTTAATTTCGCTTATAATCTTTTCTGAGGTTGTTTTAAGAATTCCAGATAAGTTGTATCTTGTTCGATGGACGCTGTTGCCGCCAGAAAGGTGTTGGAACCTAATGGCATATCGGGATCCTAATAATACTAATATATACAAGGAATCAAATCTTTTAAAGCTACGCGTAAAAGTTTCTCCTATTGCGAATTCTCTTTCTAACCCTTCGTTCGCTAATTTGCATAGATGTCGATCTATCTAACT
The DNA here is from genome assembly GCF_019202785.1 of Penaeus chinensis. Classification (NCBI taxonomy): domain Eukaryota; kingdom Metazoa; phylum Arthropoda; class Malacostraca; order Decapoda; family Penaeidae; genus Penaeus; species Penaeus chinensis. The sequence goes on from NC_061839.1 coordinate 22,228,911, forward strand.
GTTCATTTATCATTTTGATTCCTCCGGTTATTTTCCATATTCAACGTATTTTATTCTTATTATCATTCCCATGCTTATTATTACTGTATTTACATGGCTATCTGATAAAGGCATAACCGTAAAAAGAAAATGGAATGAATAATGAATGAGAGAGGCATGATAACGATAAGCGAATGAAGGAAGGGAGGAAGAATGGATGGAAGGATGAACTGAAGGAATGGAGGAATGAAAGAAGAGACACGAGGAGTAGTACGAATGTTGAAAGAAAGAAAAGGAATAGAGGAAATACAAGGATAAGAACAAAAGGAAAAAGAAGCAAAATGAGAAGGGGAAAGAGAAGAGAAAAGTAAATGAAAAGTGGATAAAGAAATAATGATAAAAGTTGGAAATTAAAAAAAAGGCAATGGAGAACGCAGACGATAAGAGAACAGAAACAAAGAAGGAAAAGAAAGAAAACATACACAAAACGAAAGCGAAGAAGGGGAAGGAAAAGAGAAGGAAGAGGAAGAGGAGAGTGAGGAGATAGAGGAAGAGAAGAAGTAAGAGAAAGGGGAAGATATGGAGGAGGAGAAAGAAAAGCTGAAGGAGGAGGAGAAAGAGAAAGAGAAGGAGGAGGAGAAAGGGAAAGAAAAGGAGGAGGGGGGAGAGAAAGAGAAGGAAGAGGAGAAAGATGAAGAGAAGGAGGAAGAAAAGTAAGAAGAAAAGGAGAAAGAGGAAGAGAAGGAGGAGGAGAAAGAGGAGGAGGAGGAGGAGGAGGAAGAGAAAGAAGCAGAAAAGGAGGAGGAGGAGAAAGAGGATTAGAAGGAGGAGGAGAAAGAGGAGGAGAAGGAGGAAGAGAAAGAAGCAGAAAAGGAGGAGGAGGAGAAAGAGGATTAGAAGGAGGAGGAGAAAGAGGAGGAGAAGGAGGAAGAGAAAGAAGCAGAAAAGGAGGAGGAGGAGAAAGAGGATTAGAAGGAGGAGGAGAAAGAGGAGGAGAAGGAGGAAGAGAAAGAAGCAGAAAAGGAGGAGGAGGAGAAAGAGGATTAGAAGGAGGAGGAGAAAGACGAGGAGGAGGAGGAGGAGGAGCAGAGGGAAGGAGAGGCTGTCTGGCAGGGGCATCACGCTCGCTGCCCAGCTCTTAAATGACATCAGCTCGCCGCCATATTGGTCGTGCTTAGCAGTGACTTGCCGATCTCTATCTGGTGCAGACGAAGGAAGGAAGAGGAGGAGGAGAAGAAAGAGGAGGAAGGGGAGAAAGAGGAGGAGGAGGGGGAGAAGGAGATGGAGGAGAAAGAGGAGGAGGAGGGGGAGAAGGAGAAGGAAGAGGAGGAGCAGGAGAAAGAGGAGGAGGAGGGGGAGAAGGAGAAGGAAGAGGAGGAGCAGGAGAAAGAGGAGGAGGAGGGGGAGAAGGATAAGGAAGAGGAGGAGGAGGAGGAGGAGGAGAAGGAGATGGAAGAGGAGGGGGAATAGAAGGGATAGGAGAAATAATAAAAGGAGGAAGGGGTGACAGGGGGGAGAATAAAAAGATAATGAGGAAGAAGAAACGAAGAAGAAGAAGAGGAGGAGGAGGAGAAAATCCGGAAAGACAAGTGATATATTACAAACAAACAGAAAAAGGAAATCACAGAAAAATGAGAGAAGGTATGATTGACAAGGAATATATAACAAGGGACAAAATAGAGTAAATATGAGGCAGGCAAATGGAAGGAAAGCACACATACAGTGTATCCATCCATCCACGGAACAGAAGACGAAAAAGATCAAGAAGTAGAAGAAGAAGAAAAAGAAGAAGGAGGGGGAGAAGATATTGAAGAAGAAGAAGAGGAAAGAGGAGGAGGAAGAGAAATAGAAGAAGAAAAAGAAGAAGAAGAAATAGAAGTGGAAGAAGAAGCAGAAGAAAAGGAAAATGGAACAGAAAAAAAGGTAAATGAAGAGAAACCAGAAGAAAAAGAGAACGGGAAGAAAATAAAGGAAAAAAAGAGCTTCAAGAAAAAGAAATACAAAGATAAAAAAAATAAAAAGAAGCTGAATCACACTACGCGCACACAATGAAGACCTCCCATACGATATTCGAACAATGGTTTTAACTGATAACCGGAGAGAGCATTTGAACCGGATCTCAGCGTTAGGAATACGCGAAGGATGGGGGAAGAGAGGAGGGGGATTGGATAGATAGATGGATAGATAGGTAGGTAGGTAGGTAGGTAGGGGGAGGGAGAAAGAGAAGGAGAGGGAGGGCAGGGAGGGAGGGAATGAGAGAGGAAGGGAGAGAGAGAGAGAGAGAGAGAGAGAGAGAGAGAGAGAGAGAGAGAGAGAGAGAGAGAGAGAGAGAGAGAGAGAGAGAGAGAGAGAGAGAGAGAGAGAGAGAGAATAGCAGAGCAGGTGCGAGGAGTCGATGGGTATCGAATGCCCAAGGAAAAGAAAAACTTGATGTCAGAAATTTAGACGCTCTTAGTCTGTCGGTTCTTCTCACTTTTGGCTACCGTCGCACTCATTCGGATATTTGTGCAGGTAAAGTGGCATATCTCTTAATCTCTTTCTTTTGCTTTCTCTCTCTCTCTCTCTCTCTCTCTCTCTCTCTCTCTCTCTCTCTCTCTCTCTCTCTCTCTCTCTCTCTCTCTCTCTCTCTCTCTCTCTCTCTACCACGTGTCGCCCTACAGTACATAAGTCTGAAAATAAGTATTTATATTCATTTATTTATTTATTTATTACATACATACATGCATACATACATAAATAAATAGATATATATAACTTGGGAAGTTCCGTCTTTTTAATCTGTTTTGAGCGTAGATTTTTGGGGTGACTCTCCCATTTTCAGAAAAGTCTTCCATCTTCGAAGGCATCATCCTTCGAGACTTTTATGGACTTTCCAACTTCTTAGCAAATACATAAATCATGAAAACGTTCAGTAGAAAAAAAGAAAAAAAAATACGACGAATAAAATATATGAGTCAGATTTTACCTCCCTTTATCCCTCACCCTCCCCTCTCTCCCTCCTTCCTCCTCACCCCCCCCCCCCCCCAAAGGAAAGGAAGAAGAAAAAGGAAGAAAAAAAGAAAAAAAAGTGAAACGGGACTTTTTTCCTTATGCTCTTGTGTAAGAAGGTACATGACACCTGTCTAA
>NC_061839.1:22234515-22239515 GCF_019202785.1 Penaeus chinensis
TCGTGCCTCTCGACAATAATTCAAGATTAGAGGGAACAGGTCCAAGTGATAAACATTTTCTTCTTCTTCCTCTTCTTCTTCTCCTTCTTCTTTTTTCTTTCTTCTAATCCCCTACCCGATCACTTCCATTCCTCTTACTGAAGTTAAGTGAAAAGTTTTTTGGTCATCTTGCCTTTATTACTTCCCTCTATCTTATTTTTCTCCTCTTTCCTTGATTTTTATGCTTTTACGCTCTCCCCTCTACTCTCCTCTTCCTCCTCCCTTCTCCCTCTTCCCAATACTCCCTTGTACTTCCCTCCTCTTCCTCCCTCATTCCCCTCTACACTCCTCCTCTCCCCTACTTCCCTCTACTCCTCCCGACTCCCCGCTACCCCATCCCCCCTTCCACTCCCCTTCCCCTCACTCCCGACGGTTGCTCGGCTCCAAAGCTCCTGTTGAGAGGCCCCTCATCGGAACCCGGGCCGGGATCCACTCACCCATCTTTATGGCCACATGCGGGCGCTCTTGATAAGTCACAGGCGCGTCAGGGTCTTCTCGTGTCACTCAATCGCTGTTTATGCCCTCTCTGTGTCATTCACTTTCACTTACTGGTTTCGGGTATTTGAGCTTTTTTTTTTTCGGAGGGGGGGGGTGGTAACGGGGGTACTACTTGCTTTGACCCTCTGGATATCAGGTGGTATGAGTACTGTTTGAACTTCAAAAGGTGAGCGGAAAAAAAGGTCTCTGGAAATTCGTTTGTATTACTTTGTGGAAGCTGGTTTGTTGTTTTACTGCGTTGAGGATTTCTTTGTCGTTTTTTTTTATAATTCCGGTATGACATGTTTCTGACTCTCTCTTATTTTGCGTAAATAAGAATGAATACCTAATCCCAGTTCAGTTAATCAACGTCTGTATATCACGTCTTCATCAGAAGAGATGAAGATGTACTATCTGTCATAGTGAACTCCTTTCTTCATCTCACTTTCCCATCTGCATCTTTTCCCTATCGGCGGACATCGTCGCCATCACTCAGCATCATCATCAAACTCGCATTTCCATGAGGTCCATCAACAGATCGTTGCTGTATCGTCATCAATCGTCACCTCTTCCGTACTTCCTTTTAGGCCCCCTTCCCTGCCATCTTCCCTTATCCCTCCCTCCCCCTTTTATTTTCTTTATCTTCTCTTCCGCCTTTTTTTTTCTCTCTTTTCATCTTCCTCCGTTTTCTTTCTCTTCTCCTCTCCTTCCTCCATTTCCCTTCTCCTTTCCTTCCCATCGCCTCTCTCCTCTCCCTCCTCCGATTAACCTCTCCCCTCCCTCCTCCTTTTCCTTCTCTCCTCTCCTTCCTTCATGTCCATCCTCCGCTCCTTCCCCTTCCCCTCCGCCGCCCGCGACCACTTCGCACTACGGCCAACCCCGTAATCCTCAGCGGGATCTTAAGAACAACTCCCCGACGTCCTCGCCACCCGCGCCCTCCTTATCAGCCGTCTTAAGGTCCTTCTCTCCCCCATCACGAGTCCTTCGAGAGCTACCGGACTTACTAACCTTCACTATCGCTCAATTCCTCGACGCCAATTTCACCTCGATCCTCACAAGGGGAGTATAATAACATGGTCTTCACGCCATGACTCTTCTGTTTTTTTTATTTTTGTTTTTTGGTCGATGAAAAAGAAATCTGATCACGAAGACCCCGTCACAAGCCGCTCTGTACACGTACCTTCACCTCGTAGCGTCTGGAGGTCGTCTAGTCTCCTCGCGCTTTTAAAAACCAAAGTTTGCTCTCCAAACAGCAGGCCGTTTCGTTGTAAAGAGAGGCCATTCTGCTTATAATAATGCCCCTGCTGATCCCCCTCTCCCTCCTCTTCCCCTTCTCCTCCTTCTCTTCTTCCTCTCTTCTTCCTCCTCTTCCCACGGACGCTGGAGAAAAGTGCTCTTTTTGCAAACCGATCCCGCCCTCCCGCAGCGCCCTCACCATGGCTGCCGAATCCCGACGCCCTCGTAAATTTACCCCGAGAAATCCTGGGACATCAATAAAGCTCGCCGTGAATGCCGCCATTAATGCGAGCGGCGGTGCTGTGCTGAAGTCTTTCGGGGGGTCAGTATATTAACACATCTTACGATCGCCCCGGAGTCTTTATTGACACAAGCTGAAGTAATGCTGTTATTTGTAAGCAAATGAGCGTCGAGGAAAAAAATCAGATTCGGATGAAAGCCACACAGATATTGTCCACAAGAATACCTGCTTACAAGCATTTCCAGTGGCTCAGATCAGGCTTTTACACACGTCCTCACTTTATACACACCGTCCTATAAATATATGCACGCACGCATATACAAACGCTTCTACAAACGTTTTGAATATGACCAGCGAAAAAAGAAAAGAAAAGAAAAGAAGAAGAAGAAGAAAAAAAGAGAAAATCGACCACAATATACACACAGATGCAGTCAGCGCCGCGGGATTTATTTCCTGAACATGCCCCGAGCACAAAAAGTGGACATGGGCGGCAAGGGGTCAGTGAGATGCCCAGCAACAACAGGGACATACTGGACATGGCAGGCGGAGGCACATGCGGAGTGACCCCGCGTCGCTAAGTGGGTGGCTCGATAGTTTAAGTGGGATTTTTCTTTTTTCTTTTCTTTTTTTCTTTTCTTTTGGGGAGAGGGGGGTATGATTTTGTTCTTTTTTTCTATTTTCTTTTTTTTAGGGGGGGAAGGATCTAAATTTTCTTCTCTTTTTATTATATTTTTCTTTTTTTCTTATGCTTTCGTTAAATGCTTTAGACCTGAGATATATCCTTTCCTTTTTCTTAACATTTTATACAATGTCTTATACATTTTTTGTGTTTGTGTTTTTAAATACATTTATCTTTCCTATCAAGGTTTTGTAAAATGCTTTATATTTAGGAAGAAAAACTCAAATTGTTTTATATAGAAGACTGTGCGTTTTAAAATGCTTCAAATGACATTATCTGAGGGCATTAAGTAACAGCTACGTTTAAACAACAATAGATCTGATCATTTTCTTACCGTTGGAACCTATAATAAAGGATGCTTTAGATGACCGATTTTAAAACTTTAATCGCAAGGAAAACTAAATAAATACAATCACGCCCAACGTTTCCTCGGAGGCTTATAGACGAAAAGCTAGATTAGAATAATACATATTTCACAATTCAGTTATATCAAACTCCCTAAAAAACGATTCTTGATGCACAGAGAGAGAGAGAAAGAGAGAGAGAGAGAGAGAGAGAGAGAGAGAGAGAGAGAGAGAGAGAGAGAGAGAGAGAGAGAGAGAGAAAGCGAGAGCGAGAGCGAGAGCGAGAAAGAGAAAGCGAGAGAGAGAGAGAAAGAAAGAGAATGGAGGGAGGTGGGAATGACCTCAAGTCACGTAATTCATGACACTTGGGAGGGAAGGGAAGGGAAGGGGAGGGAAGGGAAGGGCTTAAGGGGGCTTTAGGGGGAGAGGGGGAGGGGGTTAAGGGGAAAGAGGGGTGTGCAGCCCTTGTTGACACAGCTGGACAATCGCGACACACCACGGTTTAGGGGACCAGGGCTCAGGGCCACCTCAGCGCCACCTCAGTATCACCCCTGGTATCTCTCTCTCTGTCTCGCAGTGCCTTGCGGTGCCAATCAGTGCCGTGGGGTCAGTGGCCTGGCCTCTTCTGAGCTTAAATCGCCATTAGGTCTATTTGTTTGATTGAAAACAGCCGGGGGATGATTGGTCACTGGGAAGTGCTAAACGGCAAGGGCTGGTTTCCTTTCTCTCTTTATTTCTTTCAATGTCTTTGATCTTGCTGTTTTCTCGGATCCCTCTTCTCTTTTATTTTTTTCTTAATTTTATTATTTCTTATCTTTCATCTCTCTCTCTCTCTCTCTCTCTCTCTCTCTCTCTCTCTCTCTCTCTCTCTCTCTCTCTCTCTCTCTCTCTCTCTCTCTCTCTCTCTCTCTCTCTCTCTCTCTCTCTCTCTCTCTCTCTCTCTCTCTCTCTCTCTCTCTCTCGCTTATCTGTCTCCCTCTGTTGCTATTTATCGTTCTGTTATTTGTTCCGTATCTCCCACTTTTTTATTATATATTTTTTTTCTCCTTATCCTTTCCTACGAGCGATCAACGGCTCCCGATAAAAAAAAAAAAAAAAAAAAAAAAAAAAAAAACTGCTTCCCCCCTCCCCTTGCATAACAAATGGTCCCTAGTCACCTAACAAGCGCAAACAATATTTAAACAGCGGCGTAACACAGCACTTGACCAGCCCGTGCAAACGTCCCTCGTCAAGGGTACAGCCGAAACACATGTACCCGCGACTTCAAACATGGTGCTTCGTCCTGTGCCTGTACCCGAGCACAAACATAAACGCTACAACTCACTCTTCCCTTTGACTAGTGTGAATGAGGGCGTAACGAGTCTACACCTTCCAGTAGCATCTGAATATCTTTTGAGGTATCGAATGCTCTTCGTATGGTAATCCGCATGAGTAATGGCGTCCAGTCGCATTTGCACTTATCACACCGATTCTTTTATTTTCTTTCTTTCTTTGCTCGTGCGTCGGGTACTTTATAAGAATTACGAAAAAGAAAAATGTATTTTGCTCTTAGACGTTGATTTAATTCTAACTATAGTAAGAGGAAAGGAGAAATGTTCAATCAGAAAACAAAAGACCATCGGGAATCGTTCAACGACGAAGGAATCGGGAATTTTGAAAAGCAGAATTTTCCCTTCGTTGCTCGACCCCACAGGATGCACGCGCCTGATTTCCCCAAACACAAATTTGACGCTTCATGATGCAATACGTCACCCTCGAAACTCCCACTGTGTTTTCTCTTCGGGGCATCATTCGTCCCCTAATTGTAACACAAACAAAGGTAACGGGCGTGGGAGCCGTTAGGTAGAGGCGCCAGGCCGTCTGGGAGGTACCTTCCTAACCCCATCCCCTCCTCCTCCTCCTCCTCCTCCTCCTCCTCCTCCTCCTCCTCCTCCTCCTCCTCCCCTCGTCCTCACCCTTCCCCCTTCCTCCTCCCTATCCTCCC
>NC_061839.1:22277015-22279515 GCF_019202785.1 Penaeus chinensis
TATAAAGCTATTTACGTTTCGCCTTATCAATCCATCCTTCACGGACTTATCTCCAGTCAGCTTATCGACAACCCCGCCACGCGTTCGGGAACCTCAAATCTTTTATTCTTAACATCGTTGCACGTTTTCGTCAGCACCCCACTCCCCCCTCCCTCTCCCCCTTCTCCCCCACCCTTCCCCTCCCTCAAACGTATCTTTTACTTCTCTCCACCTTTCCCCTCTCTTCCTCCTCTCCCCCTTCTTCCCCTCCTCCATTCCTTCCTCTTATTTCCTATCTCCGCTTTCTCTCCTCCTCCTCCTCCTCCACCTCCTTCTTTCCCTTATCTTCCTCCTTCTCCCCCCTTTCGTTTCATCTATTCCCCCTCTCTCCCTTTTCCTCCCTCTCCTCCTCTCTCCTCCTTTCCCTTTCTCTCATCTTCCTTTCTTCTTCCCCCTCCCCATTTCTCTCCCTTTCTCTTCCCTCTTTTCCCCCCTCTCCCCCTCCTTCACTTCCCTCATCATTCCTCTCCCATCCCCTTCCTTGTTGTCACTGCCAGATGCACGATAATTGGATGACGTCACAGTGTCCAGGGGTACCTCGTCTAACAAGCAAGGGAGTGTGGAGGAGGAGGGGGAAAAGGAGGAGGAGGAGGAAAAGGAGGAGGAGAAGGAGGAGGAAACGGGAAGGGAATGAGGTGAGAAGGGGGGTAGAAAAAAGGAGGAGGAGGAGGAGGAGGAAGAAGGGAGGGGGAGAAAAAGGGTGTAGAAAAGGAGGAGAAGGAGGAGGGGGAAGGGGAGAGGGGAGGAAAAGGAGGTAGAAAAGGAGGAAGTGGGGGATGAGAAGTGGAAAGGAGGAGAAAGCGTAGGGGAGAGGGGGAGAGGGAAGAGTAGGAGGAGGAGGGGGAATAATAATAATAAGAAGAAGAAGATGGGTAAGGACAAGGAAAGGAGGAGGAGAAAGAGAAGTGTGGAGGAGGAGAAAGAAATATGTACTTAGTAGAAGAGGAGGAGAAGGAAGAACGCGAGGAGAGAGAACAGGAGGAGAGGTAGAGAGGAAAGAGAATGGTGTTAAGAGGAAAATAAATAATAAAATGAGTAGGGGAGATGGAGAGAAGCAGAAAGAGGATAACAATGTGCATATCATTTGCATATTAGATAAGACTTGATTATGTGGGAGTAGATAAAGGCCTCGTGGTGCTGAAAATGACATATACGATTACTTAAAACTTTAATTTGATGAATGATTTAGGATATACTACGTGCCCAACTGCCTGTACGTGTCAAGGAACTTTTTATTTTTATTTTACTTATAAATCATCTTCCTTTCTTTCTCCCTCTTCTTCTTTTTCCCTTTTTTTCCTTCTTCTTCTACTATTTCTCCGTATTCTCTTTCTTCTTCTCTTTCAACATCTTCTTCTGTTTCTTCTTCTCTTTCAACGTCTCCTTCTTCTGTTTCTTCTTCTTCTGTTTCTTCTTCTCTTTCAGCGTCTCCTTCTTTTGTTTCTTCTTCTTCTGTTTCTTCTTCTCTTTCAACGTCTCCTTCTTCTGTTTCTTCTTCTTCTGTTTCTTCTTCTCTTTCAACGTCTCCTTCTTCTGTTTCTTCTTCTTCTGTTTCTTCTTCTCTTTCAACGTCTCCTTCTTCTGTTTCTTCTTCTTCTGTTTCTTCTTCTCTTTCAGCGTCTCCTTCTTTTGTTTCTTCTTCTTCTGTTTCTTCTTCTCTTTCAACGTCTCCTTCTTTTGTTTCTTCTTCTTCTGTTTCTTCTTCTCTTTCAACGTCTCCTTCTTTTGTTTCTTCTTCTTCTGTTTCTTCTTCTCTTTCAACGTCTCCTTCTTTTGTTTCTTCTTCTTCTGTTTCTTCTTCTCTTTCAACGTCTCCTTCTTCTGTTTCTTCTTCTTCTGTTTCTTCTTCTCTTTCAACGTCTCCTTCTTCTGTTTCTTCTTCTTTTTTTCCCCTTCTTCTCCTTGTTCCCTTCCATCTTTTTCTTTCTTTTTTGGTCCTTATTCTGTTCTGATTATTTATTTCTTCTTCTTCTCTTTCTTCTTATCTTTCTTCTTCTTCTGCTTCTTCTACTTTTTTTCCTCTTTCTTCGACTTCCTCTTCTTCTCTTTCTTCTACTTCTTCTTCTTCTCCTTCTTCTACTTCTTTTTCTTCTCTTTATTCTACTTCTTCTTCTTCTCCTTCTTCTACTTCTTCTTCTTCTCTTTCTTCTACTTCTTCTTCTTCTTTTCTTTCTTCTACTTCTTTTTCTTCTTCTTTTTTCTACTCCTTCTTCTTCTCTTTCTTCTACTTCTTCTTCTTCTCTTTTTTCTACTCCTTCTTCTTCTCTTTCTTCTACTCCTTCTTCTTCTCTTTCTTCTACTCCTTCTTCTTCTCTTTCTTCTACTTCTTCTTCTTCTTCTCTTTCTTCTATCTCTTCTTCTTCTTCTCTTTTTTCTACTCCTTCTTCTCTTTCTTCTACTCCTTCTTCTTCTCTTTCTTCTACTTCTTCTTCTTCTCTTTCTTCTACTCCTTCTTCTTCTC
>NC_061839.1:22293422-22298422 GCF_019202785.1 Penaeus chinensis
GGAAAGAGGAGAGGAAAGAGAAGAGGAGAGAATAAGAAGAGAGGAAGCAAAAGAGAAAAGACGAGAATAATGAAGTAGAAAAAGAACGAGAGAAGGGAAAAAAAGGAGAAAGAGATAAAGCGAGAAGGAGAAATAAAGAAGGCGAGAGGGAGAAAGAGAAAAGGAGGGAAGGATAAATATATAAAGAGAGGAGGAGAAAGAGAAAAGGAGAGAAGAAGAAACAGGTGCAGAGGAGAGGAGGAATAGAGAAGGAAAACAGGAGAGAAGGGAAGGTAGAGAAAAAGAAAAGAAGAGAAAAGAAGAAGGAGTGAAAGGAAAATAGATACAGAGAAAGGAAGAGAAAAGGAAAGAATAAAAAGGAGATAAAGAGAGAAGGAGAACTCGAAAACAGAAAGAAGGGAAAGAGAAAAGACGTGAAGGAGAGAAAGAGAGGAAGACAGAAAGAAAAAAAGAGAGAAGAAGAGAAGGAAAGAGAGATAGCAAAGGTAAAATAAAACTTCAAAGTGCAAGAACCGTGACGGATTTACAGCATTTTTTATTTATTATTATTATCATTCTCTTAAGCGATGACATCAAATTATCTTCATTTTTTTCACAAGAATATAAACATGATGTTAATAGTCTTGCCTATTACATAGTATATATTTATATATATTTTTTATTTTCGTTTATAGTTATTTTTTCTTTTTCTTTTAATTCTTTTTTTCTTTTATATAATATAAAATGGTTCTCCATTTACTGTACGTTGAGTTGCCCTAAGAAAAAAAAATCAATAAGAGAATAAAGGTGAAGAAATATATAAGCACAGACATAGTTACCAAAAAACGCTCACACATTCACACACATGCACGCGCGCGCACAAACACACACACACACACACACTGAGACACACACGCACACACACATACGCACGCGCAAACAAACACACACATACAAACACGCACGCGCGCGCGCGCACAAACACACACACACACACTCACACACATACACACACACACACACACACACACACACACACACACACACACACACACACACACATACACACACACACACACAAACACACACACACGCACTAACACATACACACATGTACGCACACACACACACACACATACACACACACACACACCGCTAGAACTCTAATGCATGTATTTGTGCGAGTTTATGTGTGTGCGTGTTTAGTTGCTTGCGTGAGTGTGTGAGCAAGTGAGTTCATATTTGTTTGTTATGTATGTGTGTGTGTGTGTGTGTGTGTGTGTGTGTGTGTGTGTGTGTGTGTGTGCGTTCGTGCATGCGTGCGTGCATGTGTATGCGTGGGATACCATAGGAAAATCGGTTTAGATAACTATATGTAATTTTTCTACAGTGAACAGGATCGGCTCTGGCATTAGGACAGTTATTGCAGTTTCCAATGAAATTACTGCGTTGGCTTTGGCCCAAAACTGCATGCTGAACATAGTGCGCATTATGCTGATATTAATTATTGGAGAAAGGGAAATGAGAGGGCGAAAGAGGGGGAGAGGAAAGAGGAAAGGGATAGGGAGGATATAGAGGAAATGACGAGAGGGAGGGAGTAAGGAGGAGAGAGCAAGAGAGAGAGAGAGAGAGAGAGAGAGAGAGAGAGAGAGAGAGAGAGAGAGAGAGAGAGAGAGAGAGAGAGAGAGAGAGATGGGGAAGGGAGGGAGATAGATAGATAGATAAATAGAGAGAGAGAGAGAGAGAGAAAGAGAGAGGGGGGGGAGGGAGAGAGGAGAGAGAGAGAGAGAGAGAGAGAGAGAGAGAAAGAGAGAGAGAGAGAGAGAGAGAGCGAGAGAAAGAGAGAGATACAGAGAGAGAGAGAGAGAGAGAGAGAGAGAGAGAGAGAGAGAGAGAGAGAGAGAGAGAGAGAGAGAAGTGACCTCACAGCCGGAAAGATAAAAGGCTTCGGAGGTGCGTTGATTGAGACATGGCAAAGACTTTTATTTGTTTCTTATTACTCCTTGCGCAATCGGCCTTTCCTTAGGTTCCCGTCAAGAACGCGAAGATACTCGAACTAGATAAACACCCTCTGTCCTTCTTTCGCTCAACATCTTATCAGATATGCACATAAAAATAAAATATTCATAATAAAAAAATGAGAATAATACCTGGCAATGTCGAAAAGAGCTAGACTTTCGTCGATATTTCAATAGTTTGAATTTTAACGGCCGTTCGCGTCGGGGAAAACTATAAATAAGATTTTCTTTAAAAAGCCGTTGTTTATCCGACAGCGTCATGATGAAGAGTGATGTGGTTGACCAATCTCACTTTGACCTTCCCCGAGCGCGTTCGACGCCGTGAAAACATTGCGATACGAAGGCGAAGTGGGCCGACCAATCATCGCCCGGGAAACAAGGCTGCCAAAAGTGACCTGGCCAATCACAGGGCGGAAACTTCATAATAGACGCTCTTTGGCGGGCGTGCTTGAGGACAGCGAGGTCGTCTGTCTGGGTCGGGCTGTAAGGAGGAGGGGGAAGGGAGGAGGGTTAGGAGGGGGAGGGGGAGGAGGGTTAGGAGGGGGAGGGGGAGAAGTACAGGGAAGGGAGGGGTGGGGGTGGGGTGGGTGGGAGGGCCATATGGCACGGGAATAAGGTTGATTCGCGGTAATGAGGTCGCGGTTTGTGTACGTTCGAGAAGGGGGGTGGGGGTAGATAAAAAGGAGGAGGAAAGACACAGATAGATAAAGAGAAAAATAGACAGATAGATAAAGAGAAATTCAGATATTTGATTTGATCAATTTATTAAACCCAGTGGAAAACAAACGATTTTACAGAGAAGTACAAAAGGTGCATGACCGTGTGGCGCAGGGCACGTTGTGAACTATATATACACCCATAATTATATGAATATGCATACTCACAAGATAAAAAGAAATTCATATAGGTAGATAAAGTTAGACAGACAGATAGATTAAGAGAGAGAGAGAGAGAGAGAGAGAGAGAGAATTAGTTAGATAAATAGAGAAAGAGATAGAGATTTTCACTAGAAGTATTTTTTTTTTAAATGTATATATGTGTGTGTGTGTGTATTACAAGGGAACGAAAAATATGTGTGCGAATGATTTGGTGGGAAGAGAGCACAAGACTTGCCAAATTTACAAAAATGCCGAGATATGGAGGAGCCTGATCAAGAAGATACGTGAAGGACAATTAATGATCAATGTTACTTGCCTGTGATCTGGACTGATTAAAACTTATGAATGAATTACCTCCACATTTTCTTTCGTGTTTTTTTTTTTTTTTTTTCTTTGAATGAATGAAAAGTGGATGGCACTGAACTATAGGTGAATAAGTTCAAGGAGGAAAAAAATGAGGTTTATGAAAGAAAGTTGTCTCGCTGAACAGAAAGAAAGAACACGTTTGGGGTTTTAAAAATCTAATGAAAATGATGAAAATTCGATAAAAAGTAATAATGATAAAACATGATGTCAGTGATAGCTGTGATGATAATAATGATAATAATGATAATAACAATAATATCAATAACGATAATAAAAATAAAATTAATAACGATAATAATAATAATGATGATGGCGATAATAATAATGATAATAACGTAATAGTAACAACAGTTATAGTAATAACAAAGATGATAATAATGATGATAGTGATAATAATCATAAATCAAAACCTGTAAAATGTAAACTCATTAGCATTCATATGTCAAACACCGTCTTAAACTCCACTTTATTCATACACAACACTGCATAAAATTAACATAGTGATGACACGTTTCCACCCTAAATGAACAATACAAACGATAATGAACAATAAAAAAATATCGAAAGCGCGTGGAGCAACTAATGATCTGTCAATCACAGGATCTTGGCAAGCTGCTTGACAACTACAAATGATTAATCTGTAAAACGAGTGGTGCCTGACTGACACTCTGGAACAGAAGGAGGAACTAATGGCGTCTTAAATCCGGGTTGGCGGAGCGGGACAAAGGAAGCTAAGGTTTAAAGTGGAGGTTAATCTTGTATCGGATGTGTGATAGCCTTATGCTGGGAGAGGCGCGAGTGAAGGAAGAGAGGAAGATATAACTGTTTAAATATATCGATAGCCTTATGCTGGACGCGGTTGTTAGGCTCGCCAACAAAAACTTTAAACAAAGTAGGACTTACTTAAACAACAGAATCAATGGTAGAGCCGCTAGTGAACGAAAGCTATGACGCAAAGATAAATTGATATGTAATTCCAATAACAAGCTGTATGAAGTCTGTAATCACTTAGATAGCCTGACTGCAAATTTGTTTGAGTCAGTGGCAGAGGCCCTAGCGAAGCAAAAAAGAAAAGCAATGATTGCTTAGTTATATCGATAGCCATATCTGGAATCAATGGTAGGGTCCGCCAACAAAGCTGAAAACAAGGCTGTGATTACTTAGATCGCACTGGAATCAATGCACTGTGCTAAAGAGCAACAAAGAAAGTGATGACTGTGTAAATAGGTTGATAGCCGTATGGTGCAACAGGTGGCAGTTCCCGCGACGAACCAATATGCTCATTGTAATTTTTTAGATAGTGTGGTAGCTATACGTTTGAATCAATGGTAGAAGTAAAAAAAAAAATATTGAAAAGTTATCGATATCTTAAACAAGGTTGTAATTAAGTAGATAACATTGAAATCAGTAAAGAGAAGCATCAAAAGGTATAAAAGATATGACAGCATAAAAAATTGATATGTATTGGAATCAGTGGTTGTTCCCGTAACAAAGCCATATATAAACTGGAATTACTTAGCGTGGCACCCTTAAATTCGAAACATTGGTGGAGACGATAGCAACATAAGAAATAAATATAATCGATAAGCATAAAATAGTATCAATGGTAGTTCCTAAAACAAGGCTGTAACTATTAAGATAACATAGTAACCCTGTGCTCGAATAAATGTTAGCCCCATTTTCAGATCAGGAAAGAAAGCTGTAGTTATTTGTATAGCTTGCGAATTATATACTGGAATCAACGGTAGCTGAGCCAACA
>NC_061839.1:22308422-22310922 GCF_019202785.1 Penaeus chinensis
TGATGTGCGACCAGAATAATAGAGACTATAATGAGGTGGAGAAAAATATACATGATTGTGATCATGATGATGATGATTATAATGAAGTTGATAATGATGATGATAAAGGTGATAACTGCGCTAATGATATTCAGGAGAAAAGGATTCATGGCAGTGATGATAATATTTACGAAGATGATGACGACAATGATAATATCAACAAGCACTCATCACGAGAAGAAACATGAAGAGAAAAAAACTCTCTATCTATCTATCAATCTATCTATCTATCTATCTATCTATCTCTCTATCTCTCTCCCTCCCTCTCTCTCTCTCTCTCTATCTCTATCTATCTGTCTATCTATCTATCTGTCTATCTATCTATCTATCTATCTATCTATCTATATCTCTATCTCTCTCCCTCCCTCTCTCTCTCTCTCTCTATCTCTATCTATCTGTCTATCTATCTATCTGTATATCTATCTATCTATCTATCTATCTATCTATCTATCTATCTATCTATCTATCTATCTATCGATTGATCTATCTTTATCTATCTCTCTCTCTCTCTGTCTGCCCCCATCTCTCTCTCTCTTTCTCTCTCTCTTTCTCTTTCTCTCTCGCTCTCTCTTTCTCACTCTCTCTCTCTCTCTCTCTCTCTCTCTCTCTCTCTCTCTCTCTCTCTCTCTCTCTCTCTCTCTCTCTCTCTCTCTCGCTCTCTCTCTCTCTCTCTCTCTCTCTCTCTCTCTCTCTCTCTCTCTCTCTTTCTCTCTCTCTCTCTCTCTCTCTCTCTCTCTCTCTCTCTCTCTCTCTTTCTCTCTCTCTCTCTCTCTCTCTCTCTCTCTCTCTCTCTCTCTCTCTCTCTCTCTCTTTCTCTCTCTCTCTCTCTCTCTCTCTCTCTCTCTCTCTCTCTCTCTCTCTCTCTCTCTCTCTCTCTCTCTCTCTCTCTCTCTCTCTCTCTCTCTCTTCCTTATCTGCGGGCTCGAGTGGCCAAGACATTTAATTAGCGTCGCCGGCACAGATCATCGTCAACGGGAGACATAATTGATTGTGATTTGAGGTCCGACGAAACAGGTTGTAATTTTGGAGAGTTGTTGGCGGTTTTTGGATTTCGCGAGGAGGTGGGGGGGGGGGGGGGATGATTATAATTCTTTGATTTTTTCATTATTATTATTTGTGTTTTTTTTTTTATTATTTATTATTGGTATCTTATGTTTATCATTCTATTTTATATTCATCTATTTTTTGTTTTATGTTTTGGTGGACTTTTCTTGAATTTGTGTTTTTGAAATAGATTTGAGAGGGTTGGCTTTTCTGTTGTTGTTGTTGTTATTGGTCTTGTTGTTTTTGTTCTTATTACTGTAGTTGTTCCCGTTTTTTTTATATATAAATACTTGCATATTGCAGTCATCATTTGTCTTCCTCTACGTCAGTTTTGCATAAAGCAGTCAATATCCACACATCCCGTTATTATACAGTCCTCTGTATCACACCTGTCAAGGGAATTTGCCTTCAATCCATCTTACGTGAAGTCCAACCAGGTACGAATTTGACCCGCGGATCGCCTGCCATTCCCCCGTTCCATCCCTCATCCATCCTCACCTGTCTGGCCGCCTGTCAGTCTGTCATCCACCTGTCTATCCGTCATGCATCACCCGGAATGCCATTACCATCAATCATTTTCTCTTCGGGTGGTGAAGGAGAATATAAAAAGAAAGAAAGAAAGAAAGAAAGAAAGAAAGAAAGAAAACGAAAGAAAGAAAGAAAGAAATTAAGAAAGAATGAAAGAAAGAAAGTAAGAAAGATAGAAAGAAAGAAAGAAAGAAAGACAAAAAATATATGTATATGCAGTGGTATATTTCGTAATCAACAAGCATCGAATCAATGGCTTACTCCTTTCTAAATTAGGAAAAAAGAAACGATTTGATCATAACCCTGACTCTAATCAAGGTACAGTCAGACCAGGATGTCCCAAGGCGTTGTAATTTCCCTCAATCATTTTCCTCGATCTAGAACAGCCCCCCCCCCCTACCCCACCCCCCACCCCCCATCCGATACTGCATTATGCCTGCTTTCCATATAAGGTGCTAATATATAAGTCAAGATTTATCTATAAGTATTGTTTGTTTAACTATACTGGGATGTGCGTTGTATTTCGTTATATCTGGTGACTGCTCTTATGTGATACCGACTTAAACCCAAGTTCATATAATTTATTCATGCACTGTTCAAGATGTATTCAAATAAACTTGGCATTCGTCTCTACTCGGATATCACTTCACCCTATCACAGAGCATAATCATTATTAAGAGAGACATTTATTACATGTAGTAGGCTGCAATGTTTATAGATTACTGTGTTACAGAATTAATTTAAAGAGATACACACATTAATTATTGGATTGGTATGCCGATTATGGTAATTATCATAACTCGATTACTGTAGTACTAGACATTTGTTTACTCAGACAATCATTTTGGAGATGGAAAAAATTACTCATCTACTCTACTCCTTGTTACTT
>NC_061839.1:22385922-22388422 GCF_019202785.1 Penaeus chinensis
CATTATTACTGTTATCATTATGATTATTATTATTATCATCGTTATCATTCCTATTGTTACTATCATTATCATGATAATGATAATAATGATAATGTTATTGATTTTATCAATTTAATTGTTGTTGTTATTATTATTTATCATTATCATTATTATTGTTATTATTATTATTATTATTGTTATCATTATTATTATTATTATTATTATTATCATTACCATTATTATCATTATTATTATTATTATTATTGTTATCATTATTATTACTATCGTTATTATTATTACAATCATTATCATCATTATTATTATTATTGATATTATTATTATTATTATTATTATTATTATTATTATTATTATTATTATTATTATTATTATTATTATCATCATCATCATTACTATTATTATTATCATTATTATTATTATCATTATTACTATTATTCTTCTTCTTATTATTATTATTATCATCATTATTATTATTATTACTACTAATTTTGGTTCCTTTCACTTTGTTTACATTAACACGAATGTACTTTTTTTTTTTTTTGCCGTTGTTGTTGTTTATGGTAATATATCTCAAGAGGAAACCCAGTATTATTCGTTCACTATCTTATTATTACCAGTGTAGAAAATAGGTAGAAACGAGAATTTAATAACTTCATTAAACAAGAGATGCGACTGACGCGTTTGAATTAAATATGTCAACTTTTTTATTTATTCATTTATTTTTTATGCTTTTACAACGAATTTCAATACCACTAATCGATTTCCATGCAAATAGCTACAATACATACCTCACCATGCAACATGCTTAATCAGTATTTTATCATTATAGTTCAGTGTCCATCTTCGACCTAGTCAAATGTGTGTCTGAGAGTATATGTAGCCACGAAGATAGTTAGGCGACATGGTACAGTAGATAACATGATAGATTGCATAGCCAGACAGCGTAGAAGATGGAGAGATACAGTGGCAGACACCGTAGCAGCAACCATTGGGAAAGCCATCATAAACAGACCATAAATTTGGAAGACGGTATACCACAGGAGACAGCGTGATGGCAGTCAGCACGTAGCACAGGAGACAGCGTGGCAGACAGGACAGCCAGACAGCGTGGCGACCTTACATATCATAGAAGGCTCTCCTCTCTGACTCAAATTTACATGTCTCAAATGTCCATCTTTTACATTTACGAGATCCTTTGACACTATCACATTTACATAATATTTCCACGCGAGATAAAGAGCGCCTGGGGAACGATGATGGTATTGCGCATCCCTCTCCTCTTCTGTTTTGCTTCGTAATCCACGAATGGATGAGTTTGCGAGATTCGTATTTGAGCGCAAACAGATCCAGTCATACTTTTCTTTCCTTTTCGTTTCTTTTTTTCTTTCTTCCTTCCTTTTTTTCTTTTCTCTTTCTTCTTCTTTTTTTCTTTCTGAAAAAAGAGGAAGTGAAAGTTTCTTTGTTCAATAAGATGCACGTGAATCTCCGCGTGTCTTTGTTTACATTTGGACGAATCCTGGTAAACACATGGACGAACAACCTTTTTCCATTCCATTTTATGTCTTTTCTTCTTTTTCTCTTCTTCATCTTGTACTACTACTTCTTTTTCTTCTTTTGCTTCCACGTTCTGTCCCTTTGTTTATCTTTTTTCCTATCCTCTGTTTTTGTGTACACTGCTGTCGATATCAATGCATATCTTTTGTTTATCTATTTTTTTACATTTCCTCCTTTTATTTATTTCGCCTTTTCTTAATTTCCTCCCTATTCTACTAAGAGAGAGAGAGAGAGAGAGAGAGAGAGAGAGAGAGAGAGAGAGAGACAGACAGAGACAGACAGACAGACAGACAGATAGACAGACTGAAGGAGAGATACCGAAAAGCAAAGAAAAGGAGACACACACAAAGAAAGAAAAGATTGCAAACGAAAGAGGGGAAAAAATAAGAGAGAGAAAAGAAAGAAACACGGAAAAAGGGAGAGGTCGTGCAAGCCTCCCACACAAGATGCAAATTCGATGCAAAATCAGAAACCCGAGGCAGACGCTCGCCCCGCCAGATAGATGCGACAGGTGGACAAATATGGTCCTGGGCGGCGAGAGTAATCGAGTGACCGAGCTACTCTGGCGGATTAGCGCGGGCGATGCTGTTGTTGTCAAGGTCGTGGTGGGCGGGGATGGGCGGCTAAGGGGCTTCGGTGGTGGGCAGTGGGTTGTTAAGGGGCGTCGGCGGTGGGCAGTGGGTTGTTAAGGGGCGTCGGTGGTGGGCAGTGGGTTGTTAAGGGGCGTCGGTGGTGGGCAGTGGGTTGTTAAGGGGCGTCGGCGGTGGGCAGTGGGTTGTTAAGGGGCGTCGGTGGTGGGCAGTGGGTTGTTAAGGGGCGTCGGCGGTGGGCAGTGGGTTGTTAAGGGGCGTCGGTGGTGGGTAGCGCGTGGTTAAGGGGCGTCGGTAATGGGTAGTGGGCGGTTAGGGGCGTCGATGGTGATAGTGGGCGGTTAAAGTCGTCGGTGGTG
>NC_061839.1:22393422-22398422 GCF_019202785.1 Penaeus chinensis
TTTTCATCTTCTTCTTCTTCTTCTTCTCCTCCAACTCCTCCTTTCTCTTTCTGTTTCTCCTTCATCTCCTTCTTCTTGTTCTTCTCCTTCTTCTTCATTTTCTTTTTTTCGTTTTCTTCTTTTTCATCTTCTTTTTCTTATTTTTTCTTTTTCCTCTTTTTCTTTTTCTTGTTTTTCTTCATTGTATTCTTCTTATCTTCTCATTATTATTATTTTTATTCTTAATGTTTTTCTCTTCTTCTTCTCTTCCTTCTCTTCTCCGTTTCTTCGTCATCATCTTTTTCTTCATCGTTTTCTCTTTCTTCTTCTACTCTATCCGTTTTTTATTCTATCCCAAGTAAGTCTGAGCATCTTTCACGCTTCTCCTGCCTGTCTAAATGCAGTTCTTAAACTCCTCCTCCCCCTCCTCTCCTCCTCCTCCCCCTCCTCTCCTCCTCCTCCTCCCTCTACTTCTTCTTCTTCTTCTTCTTCTTCTCCTCCTTCTTCTTCTTCTTCTTCTTCTCCTTCTTCTTCTTCTTCTTCTCCCTCTCCTTCTTCTTCTTATTATTATTTTTCTTATTCTCCTTCTCATTATTATTATTATTATTTTTCTTTTTTTTTCTTCTTCTTCTTCCTCTTTTTCCTCTTCTCCTCCTCCTTCTTCTTCTTCTTCTTATTTTTCTTTTTCTTCGTCTTGTTCTTCTTCTTCTGCTTCTTCTTATTATTATTTTTCTTATTCTGCTTCTTCTTATTATTATTTTTCTTATTCTCCTTCTTTTTCTTATTTTTCTTATTCTCCTTGTTCTTGTTCTTGTTCTTGTTCTTCTTCTTCTCCTCCTCCTCCTTCTTCTTCTTCTTCTTCTTCTCTTTCTTATTCTCCTTCTTCATCTTTTTTTTTTCTTCTTCTCCTTCTCCATATTCTTCTTCTTCTCTTCTTTTTTTAATGCTTTATTAAAAAAAAACAGTTACAACATACTTAGTCAGACTATTAACCTTACAGTCAAAACAGACTAAAGGGACTTATTTATAGCGACTCCTGTCTAGCCCCGCCCACACATGTACTATAACACATAATATACAAATCGTATAATTATGATAATTATCTATTGGTGGTCTTTAGCCACACATGGGCTTTGCATTTGAAAGATTGCAAGGACTAAGCTTCCACATCGATGATAGAAGTTCCTTTTCTTTCTCCTTCTCCTTCTTTCCCTTCTCCTTTTCCTTCTTCTTCCTCTTCTCCAGTCCTTCTCCATCTCATTTTCCTCCTTCTTCTCCTTATCGTTCGCCTTCTTATTATTATTCTCTTCCTTCTTCTTTTCCTTCTCCGTCTCCTTCTTCCCCTTCTCCTTTTCCTCCTCTTTTTCCTTCTCCTTTTCCTTCTTTTTCTTCTCCTCCTTCTTCTCCCTCTTCTCCTCCTTCTCCTTCTCCTTCTTATCCTCCTTCTCCTTCTCCTTCTTCTCCTCCTTCTCCTTCTCCTTCTTCTCCTCCTTTTCCTTCTTTTCCTTCACCTTTTCCTTCTTGTTCATCTCCTCTTTCTCCTTCTTTTCCTTCTCCTTTTCCTCCTCTTTCTCCTTCTCCTTCTCCTTCTTCTCCTTCTTCTCCTTCTCCTTCTCCTTCTCCTCCTCCTTCTCTTTCTCCTTCTCCTTCTCCTTTCCCCCCTTCTTCTCCTTATCATTCGCCTTCTTCTTCTTCTTCCCCTCCTTCTCCTTCTCCTTCCACTTCTCCTTTTTCTCCTTCTCCTTCTCCTTCTTCTCCTCTTTCTCATTTTCCTCCTCTTTCTCCTTCTCCCTCTTCTTCTTCCCTTTCTCCTTTTCCTTCTTCTTTTCCTTCTCCTCCTTTTCCTTTACCTTCTCCTTCTCCTTCCCCTTCTCCTTCTCCTTCTCCTTCCCCTCCTTCTCCTCCTCCTACTTCTCCTTCTCCTTCTCCTCCTCCTCCTTCTCCTCCTCCTCCTCCTCCTTCTCCCCCTCCTCCTCCTTTTCCTCCTCCTCCTCCTCCTCCTCCTTTTTCTTCTCCTTCTCCTTCTCCTTCTCCTTCTCCTCCTCCTTCTCTTTCTCCTTCTCCTTCTCCTTCTCCTTCTCCTTCTCCTTCTCCTTCTCCTTCTCCTTCTCCTTCTCCTTCTCCTTCTCCTTCTCCTTCTCCTTCTCCTCCTCCTTCTCTTTCTCCTTCTCCTTCTCCTTCTCCTTCTCCTTCTCCTTCTCCTTCTCCTTCTCCTTCTCCTTATTCTTCTCCTTCTCCTTCTCCTTCTCCTTCTCCTTCTCCTCCTCCTTCTCTTTCTCCTTCTCCTTCTCCTTCTCCTTCTCCTTCTCCTTCTCCTTCTCCTTCTCCTTCTCCTTCTCC
The DNA here is from genome assembly GCF_019202785.1 of Penaeus chinensis. Classification (NCBI taxonomy): domain Eukaryota; kingdom Metazoa; phylum Arthropoda; class Malacostraca; order Decapoda; family Penaeidae; genus Penaeus; species Penaeus chinensis. The sequence goes on from NC_061839.1 coordinate 22,395,742, forward strand.
TTCTCCTTCTCCTTCTCCTTATTCTTCTCCTTCTCCTTCTCCTTCTCCTTCTCCTTCTCCTCCTCCTTCTCTTTCTCCTTCTCCTTCTCCTTCTCCTTCTCCTTATTCTTCTCCTTCTCCTTCTCCTTCTCCTTCTTCTCCTTCTCCTTCTCCTTCACCTTCTCCTTCTCCTTCTCCTTCTCCTTCTCCTTTCCCTCCTCCTCCTCCTCCTCCTCCTCCTTCTCCTTCTCCTCCTCCTCCTTCTCCTCCTCCTCCTTCTCCTTCTCCTTCTAGTCTTCCTTCTTCTCCTCCTCCTTCTCCTTCTTCTCCTCTTTCTCATTTTTCTCCTCTTTCTCCTTCTCCCTCTCCTTCTTCCCCTTCTCCTTTTCCTTCTTCTTTTTCTTCTCCTCCTTTTCCTTTACCTTCTCCTTTTTCTTCTCCTTCTCCTTCTCCTTCTCCTTCTCCTTCTCCTTCTCCTTCTCCTTCTCCTTCTCCTCCTCCTCCTCCTCCTCCTCCTCCTCCTCCTCCTCCTCCTTCTCCTTCTCCTTTTCCTCCTCCTCCTTCTCCTCCTCCTCCTCCTCCTTATCTCCTCCTTCTCATTCTCCTTCTCCTTCTACTTCTCCTTCTCCTTCTCCTTCTCCTTCTCCTTCTCCTTCTCCTTCTCCTTCTCCTTCTCCTTCTCCTTCTCCTTCTCCTTCTCCTTCTCCTTCTCCTTCTCCTTCTCCTTCTTCTCCTCCTCCTCCTCCTCCTCCTCCTCCTCCTCCTCCTCCTTCTCCTTCTCCTTCTCCTTCTCCTTCTCCTCCTCCTCCTTTTCCTTCTCCTCCTTCTCATTCTCCTTCTCCTTCTTCTCCTCCTCCTCCTCCTCCTCCTCCTCCTCCTCCTCCTCCTCCTTCTCCTTCTCCTTCTCCTTCTCCTTCTCCTCCTCCTCCTTTTCCTTCTCCTCCTTCTCCTTCTCTTTCTAGTCTTCCTTATCGTCCTCATTCTCCTTCTTCTTCTCCTTTTTATCCTTCTCCATCTCCTTCTTCTCCATCTCCTTCTTCTCCATCTCCTCCTTCTCCTTCTCCTTCTTCTTCTCCTTTTTCTCCTCCTCCATCTTCTTCTTCTTCTCCATCTCCTTCTTCTCCATCTTCTCCTTCTCCTTCTTCTTCTTCTGCTCTTCCCTCTCCTTTTAGTCCTCCTCCTCTTCTCCTAGATAATCTTGAGAGAATGTTCTCGCCCTCCCTCTTTCGCCAGAGTGCGCATGAGGGAAGGCGTGAGAATGCGGATGAAACACCACGACCCGCCTTAGCTAAAAAAAGAAAGAAAAAAAAAAGAGGAAAGAAAAAAAAATAAATGAAGAAAAAAAGAAGAAGAGAGAGAACGAAAGATAGAAAAAAATAAAAAATAAGAGGAAAGAAAAAAAAATAAATGAAGAAAAAAGAGAGAGAGAGTGAACGAAAGATAGAAAGAAGGAAAGAAAAAAACAAATCCCGACAACAAGGAATAATCCCGAGTCAACAGAATCACAGTTGCCTGAGGCCGCTGTTTGGACTGCCACGTCCTCTTGAGGGTCGTGACGCCGCGGCTGTTGCAGCTCTCGGCCGCCGCATGCGTCTCGAGACCTTAAGCTTTGCCGCCGCCAGGGACACGCCACGCCACACACGCACCACCCTCCGTCAACACCTCGTTCGACACCTCCTTCGTCACCTCCTTCGACGCCTTCTTCAGCATCGAAGGCATCCCCTCCTTCCCCCCTCACACACAGCCCCCTCGGACGACACGAGCCAAGGTCAAGCCAGTGGGCGTGGCGAGGCAGGAACGCCACCTGGACCCAATGGAGACGCCGGCCATCCACACAGGCCATCCACATAGACCATCCATACAGGCCATTCAAACAGGACATCCACACAGGCCATCCACATAGACCATCCACATAGACCATCCACACAAGCCATCCACATAGACCATCCACACAGGCCATCCACACAGGCCATCTGCAACCACCCAACATTCCCGGGAGCCGTAAGTTGGCAACAGCACTTCTCTTCTCCGTCACGCTCCACCTCCCTCGGCATCAGATAAAGGACAAAAAAAGAAGACAAACAAACAAAAATAAACAAAGACAAACAAAGACAACACCTGGAACATCAGCTTCAGTGTCTCTGACAGTTATTCAGCTGATAAGCCAGCGCCTCGTGGGGGGAGAGGTGGGAGGGGGGGGGGGGGGCACGCCAGCGAAGAGGCAACGCCTGCGTGCGAGGATGAGAGGAGAGGGAGGGAGGGTAGCAGGGAGGGAGAAAAGGAGGGAGGAAGGGAGGGAAGGAGGGTAGCAGGGAGGGAGAAAAGGAGGGAGGGAGAGATTGGAGGGAGGGAAGGAGGATAGCAGGGAGGGAGAAAAGAAGGGAGGAAGGGAGGGAGGGAGGGTAGCAGGGAGGGAGTAAGGGAGGGAGGAGGGGGGAGGGAGGGTAGCAGGGAGGAAGAAAAGGAGGGATGAAGGGAGGGAGGAAGGGGGGAGGGAGGAAAGAAAGGAGGGAGGGAGGGAGGGAGGGAGGGAGGGAGAGAGGGAGGGACGAAGGAAAGGAGGGAGATATGGGAGGGAGGGAAGGAGAAAGGAAGGGAGGGAGGGACGAAGGGAAGGAGGGAGGGAGGGAGGGAGGGAGAGATGGGGAGAGGGAGGGAAGGAGGCCGAGAAAGATAAAGAGACGTCTCTCTTTATCTTTCTC
>NC_061839.1:22403422-22405922 GCF_019202785.1 Penaeus chinensis
TGTGTGTGTCTGTGTGTTTGTGCGTGTGTGTGTGTCAATATATATATATATATATATATATATATATATATATATATATATATATATAAATATACATATATGTATATATATATATATATATATATATATATATATATATATATATACATAAACAGTACATATACTATATATATATATATATATATATATATACATATATGTATATATATATATATATATATATATATATATATATGCATATATACATATATTTATATATATGTATGTGTGTATATGTGCATATATATATATATATATATATATATATATATATATATATATATGTACATTTATTTACAAATAAATGTTCACACACTTTTACCACGCTTTCTGCTGAATCATTTTGAAGACAAAACATGCAATTAAGATGCCTCGTTAAGTATGTGTTCTCCTCTTTCTTCTACGTTAAAGTAAAATTAACTCATCTTTTAATGCATAGTCATAATTAGAACATATGATACATTTTTGTTGAAAATATTATTTGCAAGAAATTTCCGACTAGAATTTGAACGTTTATGTTGTATAGCGAAGTTTATGATGATTTATGAATAATACAATTAGCTAGATATCATGGTTGTCATTATGATTGATATCATCATCATTACTATCAGTAATTGTTATGATCTGTATGTATGATCATTATCATCAAAATTATCATTAGCAGAATCCGTAATATCTTCCTTTTCATAATTATCATCTTTCTAAACATAATTGTTATCATCATCATAATGATAACAATTATGCTCTTCTTCATTAAAAGAATAATTACTGTTATAATAACCGTCATTATCATAATCATTATACTCATAACATTTTAGATGAATGTGAATCCCTCTTTTGAAAACAGATGTTTATAATCTATTTGTACTTAGCTTATTCTAATATCATATTTGGTTAATTGGCGTTTGGAATGAGCGTAATTATTAGATAAGTATTTGATCATTAATTCCATGCTCATAATTGTTTATCAGCACAATTGGATTTTTTAATAATATATTTTTTTATATCTTAATGACTATTAGGATATCAGTGGCTATCAATCCCTTTTTCTAAATATTTTTCTAATAACCATTTCTTAGTATACGGTAATTATAATCATCAAAGATTTATTCTCAATTCCTATTCAGTGACAATATTTTAGAAAATTTCGAATTTTATCGTTAAATTCGAAATTATGTTTTGAAGCTTATGTTTGGTAGGATTTTTGTTGATAAAGGATATGAACATATGAAGAAGCAATAGTAATTAGAAGCTAAATTAATAGTCATGTTCTTTTAAATTCCATTTTTTATATTTGTATCTATATTTTTATTTTTCTAATGTATACGATAAGGAGACGCATAAGCCACATAAATGTAAATTATTAATTTTTTGTTTGTAACAGTCTCGGTATAGTTACTTTGCTCGCGTGAGAATGTCAGTAATAAAAGAAAAATAGATTCCTTATTCGTCTTTTTTTTTATTTTTTCCCAGTTATCTCCTAATATTTCCCCCCTTAAACACATTTCCTTGTTCCCTCTTTGCCTCTTTCTACATACCCCTCTCTTTTTTTCCCACCTCCCCCTCCCTTCTATATCCCTCCCCCTTCTCCCTTCTCCTACTTCCCCCTCCATCCTCTCCTTCCTCCCCCCTCCCTCCCTCCTCTCCTCTCTCCCATCTCCCCCTCCCTCCTCTCCCTTCTCCTACCTTCCCCTCCCTCCTCTCCTCTCTCCCCCTCCCCCTCCTTCCTCTCCCTTCTCCTACCTTCCCCTCCCTCCTCTCCTCTCTCTCCCTCCCCCTCCCTCCTCTCCTTCCACCTACCTCCCTTCCCCCCTTACTGCAGCTGAGACCATAACGCGGAAGGAGCGAGGTTGATGAAGTACCTCCCTCCCACGCGGTCTTGCAGGCACTGGCGTTTCTCACCCCTTCGTCGCCCGCCTCAGCCTGTGACTCATCCGGGAACTGTGATTTTTTTTTTTTTTTTTTTTTTTTTGACAGATTCGTTTAATTTGTTTTGTTTCGTTTTTTTTTTTTTTTTTTTGGGGGGGGGATAAATCAAATTTATAATTAAACTCCGGCTTTGCTTTTTTTTTTTTTTTTTTTTTGCTTTTTTGCTTTTTTTCTTTCTTTGGTACACAGATCTGGATGTTTGTTTTAATCTTTTTTTTTTTTTTTGAGTCTATGTTTTAAGCTCGATGCTTGTACAATATCGTTCGTTTTTCTTATTTTTATTATTCGTGTTTTTCATCTTCCTCATTCATCTTCGCGTTGTTATAACTATTATCCTGTTTTATTTCTTTCCCTTTCATCCTGTTATCATTACTTACCGTTATTGCTTATTTTATTATTTAGCTTTTAATTTGTTTGTCTCTTTGTATATTTGTTTACATTGTTTTTTTTGTTGTGTGTATTTTTCCTTCTATTGCTACTTTTGTCTCATTATTTCAACTACTTACTCGTGTTTCTTATCAAAATTCCCTTT
>NC_061839.1:22425922-22428422 GCF_019202785.1 Penaeus chinensis
AACAAAGACCCTGAGATAAAACCTTAAAAAGCTCATACGATCTACAGTAAATCAACTACAACTAGGGATCACTTGGGCAGAATCACTTGACTCTATGATTCCCATAAGTAATATATTGAAGGAAATCAACAAGATAAAAAAGCAATACATACAGTGTAATACCCCACCCACGTCAAGAAATGGTAGCCTCATCTCTCTTCAGTAAATGGTCTGAAGATGGTCTGTTTTCTCTTGATAATCTTACATCATTCATAAGAAGGTGCTCTGTTTAACTAATTTTTTAAAAAATTGTCTATCAGTGCCAACTCTTAGATGAGGCTGATGCACTATTTACAAGAGAGGTCCTTGCAGCCACGAAGACTAGTAAATCCACTGCACCTGACAATGGAATCACTTATGACATCATAGGCTTCTTGCAAAGGTACAGATAAAGGGAAGAAATCCTTTTTTAATCTCTTCAACTTAACCCCTATGGCAGGAATCTTACCTACCACTGGGAAACAAGCACCCATCCTTCCCATTCCAAAATCAGGACGGCCAGATGAATATAGACCACTTTCTCTGATATCTGCTTATCTAAAACCTGTGAAGGAATTATCCTTATTCGTTTACTCCACCAGATCAAAGACCTAATCTATCCCTCTGTCTTTGGCTTTCAAAAAGGGAAAGGAACACAAATGTGCTTAGCACAATACCTAAATGGGAGTAATGTCCAGTCTTCGTGCTTCATAGATTTCAAGGGAGCATTCGACAGGGCCTTCCCTACTGGAATCCTCCATGAATTAACATTTTTAAGAATTGAAGGCAAGCTTCTGCTATGGATAAAATATGATCTATCTTTGAGAAGAGCAAAGGTGTGGCACCAAAGCTACTACAATATAAGGATTAGGTATTCCGCATTCCCCTTCACTGTTTAATATATTAATGCACTCTCTTTGCAAGCTCAACACTGAGTTAGGAAATCTATATAACATCACATCCTGTACTGATGACATTCTTATTCAAGTATTTGATAGGATATTATGTTCTTCAGAGGTTCAGCAAAAATTGTGCTTCCCTTGGTCTCATAATCAGCCCAGTCATAATTAAGTATGTCCCCAGACCTTGTAAACTACCTTACATTCCAAGGTTAAGTGAATAAGCTATTGCAAGAACTGACACCTATAAATATCTTGGTGTTATGGTGATTGCTCCCCACCTCATGTCGCACAATTCTCACTTTACCAAGGATATTGTTCAACACTTCAAGGAACGCTACCTTGAGCGTTTGAGACCATTGTAGTACATGCGTAACAGATATGTAAAAGCCTCCCTTTGAGACCTAAATTTGATGTATATTGCCCTTGTTAGGTCCATGAGAGACTATGCAAGCCCAATTCTCAGTATGTTGCCACCGAGTTCCCTCAGACCCCTTCTTTTTACAGAACAAGGCCATGAGAATTATACCTGGATGTCCAATGACTGCTAAAGTTCTTATCAAAAGGAAAGAGCTAGACCTACCCTCCGTTCACAGTCGTGTCACCCAAATTAATACTATACTTGACATCAGACTCCTGCAACTTCTACTCAGACCACGAATTTTCACTTTTTTATCAAATGAAATAAATTATAGAGTTGGGCATACCCGTCCTCAAAACTCCAGTGTACTATAATGCTCCTACTATTCTGTTTTTCAATGTATGGAACATTGAAGCTATTCACCTTCCAGAAACAATACTTACTGCCACTTGGCACAGAACTCATGTATATGCTCACATTTACAAAGTAACGGGGCCTAAATATATAGATGATAGGGCATGTGCACTGTTCTGTAAATAAATTTTATCAAATCAGAAATCAAATCTCTCTCTCTCTATCTATCTATCTATCTATCTATCTATCTATCTATCTCTCTCTCTCTCTATCTATCTATCTATCTATCTATCTATCTATCTATCTATCTATCTATCTCTCTCTCTCTCTCTCTCTCTCTCTCTCTCTCTCTCTCTCACTCTCTCTCCTTCTTCCCCTCTCTCACTTTTGCTTACTATCTCTCTCTTTCTCTGCTATTTTTCGCCATTGGTCAATTGCATTACTCACTTGAAGATTTTTTATTTTTTTAAGTATTCACGTTTATTTATCTACTTGCTTCCGTACTTATATGTTCCACTTTATCTTAATTTTTATTTTTGTCCCTAATTCCATTTTTATCGGCTTTTCTTTAGTCTTCTTTATTTGCTTTCATTTTATTTTTATCATTATCTGCTATGTATCCTTTTATCTTCTCGTCTTACTGTGTCTTCAGCTGTAATTGTAATGTATTTCATAGGTATTAGTTATATTATTCATATACATATATTATTCATATTATTATCATTATATTTATAGGTTCGTTCTATATATTTTCCTATAAACTTTTATCCTTATATAGTTAAAAAAAATAAAACCTATGATGGCGGAAAGTAAAGGTAGATTAAGAAATGGATAGATTTTTCGATGAATAAATGTATATGTAAACTGT
>NC_061839.1:22488422-22490922 GCF_019202785.1 Penaeus chinensis
TTCAATAATTCATACTTATCACCACACCTAATAACTTATATTTCCAATTTACATGACATACTCGAAGGCAATGTAACCATAAGTACAAACTATTATTAGGCTAAAAGCGGTGAGTCATTTTAAGCTACCACTTGTCAGATGTCATTATCCCTTATACAGATGTCAGTGTCAAATGCAGAGTGGGGCTTCGTCATCATTTTAGGCGTCTAAGAAAAAGATGTGTGCTGAAAGGCAACTAGGCATTTTATCTTTCCCTGTCTTCCTTTATCTGCTCTGCCCCATGCATGGCTTTCAAAGACAATAACTGACAAGTGGTTATCTTATTCATTATATAAGATGTATAAGTCATTAAGATACTTGGGGAATGAAATATGTACATTTATAATGACACAGATCATGATTAATATGGAGTGAATGTCCAAAGCTTAAGTACTTCTTTGTTATACTAATGCATTCGTTTAGATCTTCGTTGGAAAGTTGTATAAAGGAGGAATAACGAAGAATTGTATCAAAATTTCAGTCGTATACGTGAAGACTGGATGATACATTGCTGTTTATCTTACATGGGGGCTTTTGTCGAGATAGGCAACGGATCCCAGAGATTTAGATGCACATATTACTATGCAAGAGAAGGAGAGTCAGGCAGGCAGCGAGTCTTGGGAAACTGACCTGGCGCCTAGACTCACACACCGGAGCTTGGTGACTCCACGCAAAAGCCAGTACAGTCTCGAGTTATCATGATAAGAGACTTTTTTGATATTACCTTTTCGCCATAGCTATAAGATTATCTGGCATCCGAGATGGAGCTGGGTATAAAGGCTTGGCCTCGCAGTCGAAACCTCAGTTGCAGGGCAGTTGTGATAGGGTTGCTGAGCTCTTCCTTGACCCAGTCGTTTCCAGGCAGCCATGGCATCTTTCAAGGAGGTATGGAAGTAGATTTACTTCTATTGAATTGGCCTGTTAGATGTTTTATAGTTTATCCGAGGTTTTGACCTTTTGATGTGAATACACCTCTCTCTCTCTCTCTCTCTCTCTCTCTCTCTCTCTCTCTCTCTCTCTCTCTCTCTCTCTCTCTCTCTCTCTCTCTCTCTCTCTCTCTCTATCTTTCTCTCTCTCTCTCTCTCTCTCTCTCTCTCTCTCTCTCTCTCTCTCTTTCTCTATCTATCTATCTATCTATCTATCTATCTATCTATCTATCTCTTTATATAAATAAATAAATAAATAAATAAATATATATATATACATATATATGCGTGTGTGTATGTGTGTGTGTGTGTGTGTGTATCTGTGTGTGTATCGGTGTGTATCTGTGTGTGTGTGTGTGTGTGTGTGTGTTTGTATATGTGTGTGTGTGTGTGTGTGCATACATAAATATATATACGTACATACATACTTGCATACATATACACATACATACATACATACATACATACTTGCATACATATACACATACATACATACATACATACATACATACATACATACATACATACATAAGAATACATACATGCCTTTATACAGACTGTATATTGAAATACTGCATATTTTCCCGTTCTTCAATAGCAACTTTAAGTTTGATCCTTGATATAGTTATCAACCTTAATCCGCATATAAACGTATACGATAAGATATGGAAATTATCCACGCAGTCATGACAATAAGCGTAATTCGCACCACGAAACAACTGCGCATTGTCTTGCGAACGCCGGCAGACGCAAGAGCCGGCAGGGAAGATAAACAAAAACCGTATTTATTCTTCGTCACAGCAACTCGCTTCTTGGGGTTCCTCCCTTTGTCTTCTTAGTTATCTGCGCTTAGATCCAGAGTCTTTTTCCTCCTCTTTATCTGATTAAGACGATAAGGCCATAATGGTATCGACGGGAGGGAAAGACAAACTAGAGGGCGTTACTAAGAGAGCTGTTAACAGATTACGATCAGGATGCGTGTGAGTCAGCTGTTGTTGGGTGGAGATAGGCGGGGTAAGAAAGGGCTGGGGGGTGGGAGGGAAGAGGGGAGGGAAGGGGAAGAGGAGGGGGAGGTAAGAGAGGAGGGAAGGGGAAGAGGAGGGGGAGGTGAGAGAGGAGGGAAGGGGAAGAGGAGGGCCAGGGGAGAGAGGAGGGAAGGTGGAGAAGAGAAGGAGGGGAGAAGGGAGAGAAGGGGAAGAGGGAAGGGAGGAGAGAGGGTGCATCGGGGAGGGAGGGAGAGGGGAAGAGGACGCATTCGGGGAGGAAGGAGAAATGGAGAGGGGGAGGAGGAGATAAGGACCTTAGGGGAAGAGGGGAGATGACGGGGAAGGAATAGGGGGATGATTACAAGAAATGGGGAAGGAGGAGGAGAGAGAGGATGTATATGGCAAAGAGGAAAATGGTTAAGAGGGTAGATCAGGGAGGGAGGAGTAGGGGGAAGGATGCATGGAGGGGAGAAGGGGAAGAAGGTAGAGGAAAAATTACACGGAAAAGATGAGAAGCGAGGGAAGAAGGGAAAGGGGGGTGGGGGTATG
>NC_061839.1:22495922-22502344 GCF_019202785.1 Penaeus chinensis
CTTTGTTTTGACTCTGATTTTCTCTCTTATTAATCAAACGTTTCCTTACACACCTTCTCCATCTCTCTGCACTTCCCCCTTCGTCTCCCAGGAGTGCTTCCACGTCGTGTGTGGGGGCGTTGCAGAAACCACTGAACTCCTGAAGCAGAGATTCGATTACATCTTCTACACCGGGTCCACGGGCGTCGGCAAGATCGTTAGGGATGCGGCCAACAAGTTCCTCACGCCCACAACCCTGGAACTGGGCGGGAAATGGTAGGTGATGGGCGTATGTGGCCTGTATGTAGAGGGTTTATGCTGGAGTTGTTCATCAGTAAAAGGGGTATGTTCAGGGTATGTTGGTATCAGTACGGGGGGAAGGTGGGGGGAGGGGGGCGCGAGTTTAGAGAGTGAGGAGATACAAGGAGATAGAAAGAGGGAGGATAGTAAGGTTTGATTTCTTCCTGCTAGACGAGGGAGGAAAGAGTTACTTGAGAAAATTCGAATGTGGATCAGTGATTAAATATATTGTACTACCATGGTTTTGATTCGATTTTGGCGAGTGGAATATAACATTACAGACATTTGAAAGATGTACAGACGTTTACGGTAGTATGATGCTAGGAAGCTGTACATCCAGTAAGAGGGGAACAATAATTATTATGTAACTACCAAAAGAAATCTCAGATCCAAAAATCTTATTATCATTTAGCATTGTCATATTACGCTAATTTTTAGTATATATCTGTTTCTCTTACCTTACCCTATATTTAATACGTAATATATATATATATATATATATATATATATATATATATATATATATATATATATATATATATACATATATATGTATATATACATATATATATATATACATATATATATATATATATATATATATATATATATATATATATATATATATGTATACACACACACACATATGTGTGTGTGTGTGTGCATACATACATACATATATATATATATATATATATATATATATATATATATATATAAACTTCTATCCTCCTTATCCAATTCCCCCTGTCCCCTTCCCGTCCCCAAGCCCCTGCTACGTCGACCAAACGGCCGACCTCGACATCGCCGCGCGCAGGATTCTGTGGGGCAAGCTCTTCAACCTCGGCCAGACCTGCATCGCGCCCGACTACATCATGTGCCCCAAAGCCGTCGAGGGGGAGATCGTCGCCAAGGCCAAGGAGATCCTGAAGGAGTGGTACGGCGACAGCCTGGAGAAGAACCCCGACCTGTGCCGAATCGTGGCCGAGAGACACGTGGAGTGAGTAAGAGAGTAAGAGGAGAATGGGTGCGAGTGATTGAATGGGAAAAAAGGGGATTTTTTTTTATTTTCTCTTTTAAGATGTGTTTGTGAATGTTTTGTGGGTCCATGAAGACAGGGTATGGTGATTTAAGAAGGGGGTGGTAGGGGGGCTATAGTGTTGTTAACTCTATCGAGATCCGTAAATCTGCTGTCATGCTTGTTCAACTTTCGCACGTCACCATTTCGTGTTCTGCAGCGACTCTGTATAACCTCCTCTTCGTCTTTACACACAAAACGATTAAAAAACAACAACATATAAATCACATTTACTTTTCCAATCTTTTCTGCTCTTATCATTATTATCGTCATCCCCATCATTACAACCTTCCCCACCATTACACCCATCCCCACCTCCGCCCACAGCCGCCTCGCAGGATACCTGAGCAGCGGACGGGTCGTCGTCGGAGGGAAATACGACAAGAAGAGCAAGTGGGTCGAGCCGACGATCCTGGTGGACGTTAAGGAGAACAGCAAGGTCATGCAGGACGAGGTCTTCGGGCCGATCCTCCCCATCCTGAGCTACGAGAACTACCAGGATGCGATCAACTTCATCAAGAAGGGGTGAGGAGCGGATCGCAGTGTTATATAGTGGTTTTTTTTATTATGATTATGATTATTATTATCATTATTACCACCATTGTTATTATCATTATTACCACCATTGTTATTATCATTATTACCACCATTGTTATTATCATTATTACCACTATTATTATTATTATTAATATTATTATCATTCTTATTTTTTATGACTATTATTGTTTTTCTATCATTATTATCATCACGTGTACTTCTTGTCATGCTTTCATTTGTCGCCTTTGTCGCTGTTTCAATAATAAATAGTATTAAACGAGGAATCAGTCTCCGAGAAAAAAATAATAATTAAATAATTTCATTAAAACATATTCGCATGCTAGTGTTTTTAACTTTTTATCCTTGTAGTCTTCTATTATTGTTATTATAAGTAGTAGCAGCATCGTAATTCTTCGTATTGTTATTATCACCATTATTATCATAAAAATCATAATCATAAGGTTGTTATAATTTCGTACCATGTGTAAAATCGTCCTTCGCCACAACCTAAAATTGAAATCTCTCCTCCACTATAAAATCCACACTATTTCAATCCTCCGTAAAACACCTCCCTCTTTTCCTCCACGTAAATCATCCCTCCTTTTCTATCACCTTTTCTCCTTCTTCCCTCGTTTATCAACCCCACCCTTCCTCCCCCTCAGAGAGAAGCCCCTCGCCATGTACGTGTTTTCGAAGCAGCAGAATGTAGTGGACGCCTTCCTCAGCCAGGTGTCGTCAGGGGGCGCCACCATCAATGACACTCTGCACCACGCCGCCAGTGAGTGTTCTTGTTGTTGTTGTTGTCGGTGGTGGTGATTGTGTTATTGGTATTATTGATTATTGCTGTTCTTGTTATCATAGTTGTTGTTGTTTTAATTGTTATTATTATTATCATTATTATTATTTTTTATTGTCATCATCGTCATCACCATCATCACCAACACTACCACCATCAACCACCAGCATCATTACCATCACCATCAACACCATCATCATCATCATCATCATCATCATTACCATCACCATCATCATTACCATCACCATCAACCACCAACACCATCATCATCACCACCACCATCATCATTACCATCACCATCATCATTACCATCACCATCAACCACCAACACCATCATCCTCACCACCACCATCATCATTACCATCACCACCACCATCCACCACCATCATCACTACCATCACCAACACCACCACCATCATCACCAACACCATCATCACCAGCACCATCACCACCACCATCAACCACCATCATCACTACCATCACCAACACCACCACCATCATCACCAACACCAACACCACCACCACCATCATCACCACCATCACCATTATCAGATTATTTCCTTGCCCTCCTCCTCCTCTCCTCTCCTCCTCCCCCGCAGACCCCAACCTTCCCTTCGGCGGCGTCGGGCACAGCGGGATGGGCGCTTACCACGGCGACTACACCATCGACACCTTCCTGCACAAGAAATCCGTCCTCATTCGCAATTTCGACGCTGCTCCGGAAAAGATGTTGGCGTATGTATTTGTTCGTGTTGTTGTTATTGTTGTTGTTGTTGTTGTTTTCATTATCTTTCGTGTCTCTGTTGATGTTTTTGTTGTTGTTGTTGTTTTTTAGTTTTGTTCTTTTGGTCTTTCTATTGATGTTTCTTCTGTTTCTTCTTGTGCTGATTCTTCCTTTTCCTTGTTTTTCTTTTGGTAATTCTTCTTCTCCCCCTTTTCTCTTCTTCTTCTTCTTCTTCTTCTTTTCTTCTTCTTCTTCTTCTTCTTCTTCTTTTGCTTTGCTTTCTCTTTTTTTTTCTATCTATGATAACTTTATATTTCTGTTCTCCTCCTCCTATTACTTCAAGTATTGTTCATTATTATTATATTCATCCTTATTACCGTCCTTGTCATTGTTATCATCATTACTTTTATCACTGTCGTTATTATCATGATTGTTCTTATTCTTCTTATTCTTATCATTATCTCCATTATTGCCATGGTGATTTTTACTATAAATATATAATTTTGTCCTCATTATCAGCTTTTATCATTATACTGTTATCATTACCATTATCGTCATCGTTTATTCGCAGGGTCCGCTACCCTCCCTACACTGATGAGAAACTGAAGATTCTGAGCGCATAAGGACACTCCACGCAGCCTCCACTTTCTGATCTTCCACATTTTTCTCCTCAAATATCTTCTCCACTTTTGTGTCTTCCGCTCTCTGCGTTTCCACTTTCTTCTCTCGCACTCTCTTCCACTTTCGTTTTCTTCTTCTTCTACTTTTGTTTTCTTCATTCTTCGCTACCACTTTCTTCTCCTCCACTTTATTCTCTTCTCCTTTTTTCCCTTCCCACTTTCTTCCTCTCATTTTCCATTTTCGTTCATTTTCCTTCCAGTTTCTTCCAAGGCGGACCATTGATATTCTTGATCTAAAGAAAACGAATAAAATTATGTTGATTGTTAACGTTTGTTTGTGAATATCCCGTTGAAGTAGACAACATGAAAAATAATAAATAAAAATAAAATAAAAGTTTAGTCTGTTCATAATGGATAGCTGCATTTGTTGTAATACAAATAAAATGACAGGAACAAAGCATGTACGAGAAAAAAATATATAAATAAATACTAATGATGATGACAAAACCAAGCCAGAGGAAAACAGGGATCAGTTTAATTTTTAAAGGAAAAGCGACAAGAAAAAATACACGACTTGGCAACAGATGCTTCCTCAAAGCCACCAACATAAAGATGAAGTGACTATCTTTCAGTTGCAGAACTTATATCAGAATAATATGCACGCTTCCGGTTTGTTTCATTTAAAGATTTGCGAGAGAAATAATTGTTTCATTTAGTTACTGTTTGAAACGCAATTCAAATTATGTGAAATATATTACACCAAGGCACGTATTCAAATTACATATTCACACTCAAAATACGTGCCTAAGTTAAAAGTTCAATATGTGCATTATCGCATTTTTAGTGGGGTTTTTTTCACACACGTTATTCATTCATTTTATTTCGTTATTGTTACCATTATTTTTCATCAATTACTATTGTGTCATCTAAACGAACCGTGAGAGTGAGAATAAAATATACATAATTTAGAATATACAAATGTACTTTAAACTGAAGAAAGTATTTTGAGCGAGAAAAATATAATTGAATTGAAATGTGACTAGAGTATTATCTTAAGAACCGCAACATCTCATTTCTGTCATCTGTGAACCCTCGGAATTTTGAAAGTATGACAAAGAGAAGATGGAAACATATTTAAAAGATATTTTTCCTTTTTTTCCTTTCTTAATTTTTTATTCTTGCTTTTTATTTTTCCCGTTATATAAAATATATATTTTTTTATACTAATGAGCGGTTTAGGTTCAAATTGCAATATGTTCACGTTGAAATAAACTTCCATAAGACTGCCTTCATTATTCGACAGAAAGAGCGCGATAGAATGTACAATACAGCATATGCTTTTTGTATTTTCAGCGTGTATGGCCGTGCAGCATGTTTCACACTGTTGCTTTCAATATGGTCATATGAAATTGTTGTGTAAAGCTATTTAGATAGTACGGGTCCAACAAGAAATCATAATAGGAATAAACATTAACTAATAGCTGACTTGAAATAACAAAATAGTGTGAAAGAGGGAATGAGAGGGAGAGAGAGGAGGGGGAGGGAGGGAGAGGAGGGGGAGGGAGGGAGAGGAGGGGGAAGGAGAGAGAGGAGGGGGAGGGAGAGAGAGGAGGGGGAGGGAGAGAGAGGAGGGGGAGGGAGAGAGAGGAGGGGGAGGGAGAGAGAGGAGGGGGAGGGAGAGAGAGGAGGGGGAGGGAGAGAGAGGAGGAGGAGGGAGGGAAGTTAATGAGAGAGAAAGACTGAGAGTAGAAGCGGGTATAAGAAGGACAACTGGAAAGAAGAAGGGAGAACATGAAAGTGAAAGGAGATAGATTAATAGATTAATGGTAATTGCGAAAGAAATGAGTCAAAGAATGAAATCTTGTCAAGTATTCTGCTACGGAAGCTGACATATTTTTTCTTTTATAATAATGATAACAATGTAAACATGATAGCTCCTCAGAATAAAATCATAGAGTCAAGAATTAGTAAATGTAGTTTTTCCTTTACTAAACACGTAAGTTAAGAAAGACAGGCAGATATATAGATGGAAGGATGGATAGATGGATGGATGGATGGATAGATAGATAGATAGATAGATAGATAGATAAATAGATAGAGAGAGAGAGAGAGAGAGAGAGAGAGAGAGAGAGAGAGAGAGAGAGAGAGAGAGAGAGAGAGAGAGAGAGAGAGAGAGAGAGAGAGAGAGAGAGAGAGAGAGAGAGAGAGAGAGAGAGAGAGAGAGAGACATAATCAGTTTAATAGCCAGATATATCCTTTTATGGTGTAAATATATTGTAAAATTCCTACAAAACAGCAGTTGGCCAACCAGAATCCGCATGGCGATTTGAATTTTCCCTTTTTTTAAAAAAAGTGGGGCCCGTTTTCTGCCCCTTTTCTACATACCGA
>NC_061839.1:22517444-22519944 GCF_019202785.1 Penaeus chinensis
TCGTTCTCTTCATTATTTTCGTCATCTTCATCTGTTGTCCTTTTCGTCATTTTCATTTACATTTTTTTCTCCTTTTCTTCACTGATGTCATCACCTTTTTTCCTCCTTATTGTCATCTTCCTTCGTTCTCTCCTTCATCTCCATCATCATCGTCTTTCTTCTTTTTTCTTTCTTCTTTCTCTCTTCTCTTTGTCCTCACTTCCATCCTTCCTTCTTTCTTTTCTTCACTGTCATAATCTCCATCACCTTCCCATCTTTTTTTTTTTTTCCTTTATCTTCATTTTTCCTCCTTCTCTTCTTCTCCGTCTTCCTCGTTTGTCTCCCTTTTGTATTATCTATTTTCCTCATCTCCATCCTCCCTTCTTCACCATCATCATCTCCATCATCTTCATCATCTCTTATTTCCTTTTCATCTTCATCTTTCCTCCTTCTCTTCTTCACTATCTTCCCCATCTCTTTTCCCTTTCTTTTCTATCTATTCGTCATCTGCATCCTCCCTCTTTTCTCTTCTTCCCCATCATCATCTCCATCGCCCTTCCCCCATTCTCTATCTCACCATCATCTCCATAAAACTCCCATCTCTTCTCACCCTTTATCTTCAACCTGTATCTTCACAAACCCTAATTTTTCTTCATTTTCTTCTTCTTCGCCTCCTTCAGGTACAGTGAACGAAGCCGGAGTCGCGCAGAGGGCGTACGAATTCAACAACCCCCTACGCCTTCTCCAGCTCCCAACGGCCACCACCTCGACGCAGTGAGTCACGCCTTCTGCAGTATTCATGAGGCGTTCGATTCAGTTCGTTCGTGGCTTCGAATTCGGAGTATATGGAGTTATTGTTTAATGTTCTTAGTTGTTGTTTTCTTCAACTTAAGGAAGACAAGTACTGATTATAACGTTATGTTAGGGTGTTCTCTTTTTTTCTTTCTCTATTTTTATTTCCCTCTCCATCTATCTACCTATTTATCTATCTACACTACTGTGTCCCAGGCCCTCATGGTCCGCGATGACCGTGGAAGGCGAGGGCGCTGTCCTGCACACCATCAAACCCGCGGAGGATGGGTCAGGAGAGGTCGTCCTCCGGCTCTTCGAGTGTCACGGCAGCAAGAGTAAAGTGAAGTACGTCTCACTTGACAGTTTATTGTTGTTCTTATTGTTTTCTTTTTTCTTTCTTCTTCTTCTTTTTTTTCATTCTACTTTTTACACACCGCGAAACGTATTGAATGTCCGATTCGCTGGTATAGTATATTTAAATGTCCCTGTTTATATATAAATCTGGTTGAATATACCGTGAACGTAATTCAAAGGCCATTGTGTTGTAATTATTGCAATAAAAGCATCACAGGAAGTGCTATTTGAACTTGATTAGATACGTGGGAAAGGTTAATTAGTCTGATATCAAAATATTTTTTCATGATATACTCAAAAAAATCAATGTAGATTTTCAGTTAAAACAGAGGGTAACATGTTTCATGAAGAGGGAAAATGTACGTTTTGATTAATTTAGTAATGATATATATGCGGCATTTTCTTTTTTTCTTTTTCTTTTCTATTCATAATCTTAACTAAATAACATCTGTCCCGACAGCTATATATATTCTTCCCATTATCTGTATCTTCACTTTTGTCTATTTTGTTTCTCTCTCTCTCTCTCTCTCTCTCTCTCTCTCTCTCTCTCTCTCTCTCTCTCTCTCTCTCTCTCTCTCTCTCTCTCTCTCTCTCTCTCTCTTTCTATCTGTCTATCCATCTACGTCTCTATCTGTCTGTCTGCCTTTCTGTATATCTATCCCCCTGTACATCCAGCCAGCCAGCCACGTATCTCTCACTCCCTATCCTCCTTTCCACCTACAGGCTCCACACCTCGCTGCCTATCACGGACGTACACAACTGTAACGGAATGGAAGTCAAAGGATCGCAGGCAGCGTTTTCGAAAGAAGGAGAGGAAACCACCATTTCTCTCTCCCTCTCTCCCTTCTCCATCATCGCTCTGAGACTCTCCTTCTAGATGGAGTGATGGAGGCGTTGGGTCTGGTTACGATGGGTTCCCGTTTTTTTTTTTTTTTTTTTTTTTTTTGAGGGGGGGGGGGGGGACTTGTTCCTTTCCGTTTTTCTTCTTCTTCTTCTTCTTCTTCTTTTTCTGCTTCTTTGTTAGGCGTTATTTTCCTTATTCCATTTTTTCTTGTTCTTTTGTGTGGAGTCGTTTTCTGTTTCTTTGTTGTGGGTTCGTTTTCTAGTATTTCATTGATGGGCGACGTTTTCTATTCATTCTTTGTCTGGCGTCGTTTTCTGTTGCGAGGAGGAAAAAAAATATAATGATATGCCTTTGTTGTTTCCGAAACTGTTTAATACTGAGTTGACTTTGCTTTGTCGTTATACGAACTCTTGTAACGATATGATTCGCCTTTGTTACTGCTGTAAAATGTGTTATTTGCTTGCCTTTGTTACTGTTGTGGCTGTTGCTTTCGCTGTTATAGAAACACGTCGAACGTTATGAATTATTTCT
>NC_061839.1:22524944-22532444 GCF_019202785.1 Penaeus chinensis
GGAGAGAGAGAGGGGGGGGGGAGGGGGAAAGGGGGTGAAAAGCCGGTTTAATATTTGATATCAATATCATGTGGGTTTGAGATATGTCCCGCTGACCCGTGACGATTCAAACTACAACCTTGAATCTTAGATGGAACACGAATGGAACACTGAGGGTGTATGTTGCACTTCAGCGTATCCAGTGTTTCATTGCATCCGCTAAATCTGAACGTTGACACTGAAAACAATAAACTCTAAGAAGAAATAAGGATAATAATTAAACAATACAACAGAATAGAATAAAAACATCAGATGGTATTAACATACTCGATATGCGTTTGTAGAATCACGTCATGTCTTCATTTGTTCCAAAGAAAACTAAACCAGATCCTGTGTTACTGATGATCAAACTGGAAACATTAATGGTATTGATAGTCTAGTTCGACCCAGTACAACGGATAAACATCGGATTAATCTGGATACGTTCTAGAATCAGGATCGGATTAATCTGGATACGTTCTAGAAACAGGATCGGATTAATCTGGATACGTTCTAGAATCAAGTTCAGATAAATCTGGATCCGTTCTAGAATCAAGATCGGATTAATCTGGATACGATCCATAATCAGGATCGGATTAATCTGAATACGTTCTAGAATCAAGATCGGATTAATCTGGATACGTTCCAGAATCAGGATCGGATTAATCTGAATACGTTCTAGAATCAAGATCGGATTAATCTGGATACGTTCCAGAATCAGGATCGGATTATTCTGGATACGTTCTAGAATCAAGATCGGATTAATCTGGATACGTTCTAGAATCAAGATCGGATTAATCTGGATACGTTCTAGAATCAAGTTCGGATAAATCTGAATACGTTATAGAATCAAGATCGGATTATTCTGGATACGATCCATAATCAGAATCGGATTAATCTGGATACGTTCTAGAATCAAGATCGGATTAATCTAGATACGTTCCAGAATTAGGATCGGATTAATCTGGATACGTTCTAGACTCAAGATCGGTTTATTCTGGATACGTTCTTGAATCAAGATCGGATTAATCTGGATACGTTCTAGACTCAAGATCGGATTATTCTGGATACGTTCTTGAATCAAGATCGGATTAATCTGGATACGTTCTAGACTCAAGATCGGATTATTCTGGATACGTTCTTGAATCAAGATCAGGTTAATCTGGATACGTTCCAGAATCAGGATCGGATTAATCTGGATACGTTCTAGAATCCAGATCCCAACCTTTGCAATCGCCCGGTGCATTGCCCTTTAGATCTGTTAGTTTATACTGACAAAAAAGCATATTCCAAAGTCCGTCATGGAAATTGCGTTAATAAAATTTGCAAAAATAGTGTCTGCCGATGGTGATGTATAAGGATACCTCATGTCTGATAAGTTTTCACTTATTATTGCCATTATTCCAGAATTCGAATAGGCAGAGAGCTGACCTTCATAACAATAAGATAAGAATGGTTCCCGCATAGTATTGAAGAATTTTCGCAAAAGCAAGGTAGTTTGCTGGAACGGAAATAAATATAAATTGTAAGTAAATATTTGCGAATCAATAGAAATGGACCCTCTGAATGACCGAGGGACATATGCAGTTTACGTCAGAACGCGAAGGAATTTGTGTTTATGTATGTCTGTGTTGGATTCTTGTACATGTATACAAAGAAAAGAGAGAAAAGAACGATACACACGAAGTATGTGTGTGTGGCTGTGTGTATGTGTGTGTGTGTGCGTGTGTGTGTGTGTGTGTGTGTGTGTGTGTGCGCGTGTGTGTGTGTGTGTGTGTGTGTGTGTGTGTGTGTGTGTGTTTGTGTGTGGTTGTGTGTGTGTGTGTGTGTGTGTGTGTGTGTGTGTGTGTGTGTGTGTGTGTGTGTTTGTGTGTGGTTGTGTGTGTGTGTGTGTGTGTGTGTGTGTGTGTGTGTGTGTGAGTGTGTGTGTGTGTGTGTGTGTGTGTTTGTGTGTGTGTGTGTTTGTGTGTGGTTGTGTGTGTGTGTGTGTGTGAGTGTGTGTGTGTGAGTGTGTGTGTGTGGTTGTGTGTGTGTGTGTGTGTGTGTTTGTGTGTGGTTGTGTGTGTGTGTGTGTGTGTGTGTGTGTGTGTGTGTGTGTGAGTGTGTGTGTGTGTGTGTGTGTGTGTGTGTGTGTGTGTGTGTGTGTGTGTTTGTGTGTGGTTGTGTGTGTGTGTGTGTGTGTGTGTTTGTGTGTGGTTGTGTGTGTGTGTGTGTGTGAGTGTGTGTGTGTGTATGTTTGTGTGTGGTTGTGTGTGTGTGTGTGTGTTTGTGTGTTTGTGTGTGGTTGTGTGTGTGTGTGTGTGTGTGGTTGTGTGTGTGTGTGTGCGCGCGCGCGCGCGTGTGTGTGTGTGTGTGCGTGTGCGTGTGTTTGTGCGTGTGTGTATGTGTGACCGCATGTGTGTGTGTTCAGAACTGTGATTGATTATTATTATTATCATTATCATTATTATTATTATTACTATCCTTATTATTATCATTATTAATTTAACTATCAATCAATTTAATCAAAAGTATATTTTATCTTTTATCATTATCATATTGTTTTATTATTATTATCATCATTATTTTTTATCGTTATCATTATCATTATTATTACCATTTTTAATATTGATATTGCCCTAATTATGATCTTTATTGTGATGATTATTGTTATCACTGTTATTAATGATTTCGTTATGATTATCATCATGATTATTATTATGATTTTATAATTATCAACATCACTATCATTTTTGCTGTGATTATGTTATCATTATAATTATTATCATTATAATTATTATAATCATTATTACAGTTAGTAGCAGTAGTAGTACTGTCATTATCATTATCATTATTGTTTTTGTTATTGTTGTTTATCATCATTATTGTTATTATCGTTATTATTACTGGCGTTATCATTATCGTTGATATGCTCATCGTCAATGAACAATGTGCACTGCGATAAAAGATAGAGAGGGTGTGGATGAGAGGAAATATCTTCACAGTGCAAGAAATGTATTTGACTTGTTGCGATTATATCTTTGTCGGAAATACACGATTTTCTCCTCTTCTTTTATTCTAAAGTCAACATTATTGTTGTTGTTGTTGGTATTATTACTGTGGATATGTTAATGATATTAATGATATATGATAGAAATAAAAAAGTATTTCCTGGTTCAAGGTTCGAGTTTTTAACAACCGAGTCGAATTTGAAAAAAATATATATATATTCTATTTTTGCCCCGAATTGATGCTATTAATGGAAATATTCGTGATCTACGCCTTTCTCTCCGTTGCAGATCGGGGGCGACAAGTTGCAAAGTCATGAAGGAAGCAATTTGCAACACTGTTCTGGTTTCTGGGAAATGTATAGCTTTTGTCTTTCTTTTTTTTTTTTTTTTTTTTTTTTTTTTTTTTGTCTCAGTTCGTTGTAATATATAGTTTTCTCCTCCTCCTACTCTTCCACATCCTCCTCATCTTTATCATCTTTTCTTCCTCCTCCTCCTCCTCCTTCATCTTCTCCTTCTTCTCCTTCTCCTTCTCCTTCTCCTTCTCCTTGTCCATATCCTTCTCCTCCTCCACCTCGTCCTCCTCCTCCTCCTCTTCCTCCTCTTCCTCTTCCTTTTCCTCTTCCTCTTCCTCTTCCTCCTCCTCCTCCTCCTCCTCCTCCTCCTCCTCCTCCTCCTCCTCCTCCTCCTCCTCCTCCTCCTCCTTCTCCTCCTCCCCCCTCCCCCTCCTCCTCCTCCTCCTCCTCCTCCTCCTCCTCCTCCTCCTCCTCCTCCTCCTCCTCCTCCTCCTCCTCCTCCTCCTCCTCCTTCTCCTCCTCCCCCCTCCCCCTCCTCCTCCCCTTCCTCCTTCTCCTCCTTCTCCTCCTCCCCTTCCTCCTCCTCCTCCTTCTCCTCCTCCTCCTCCTCCTCCTCCTCCTCTTCCTCCTCCTCCTCCTCCTCCTTTCGTCCTCCTCCTCCTTTCGTCCTCCTCCTCCTCCCCTTCCTCCTCCTCCTCCTCCTCCTCCTCCTCACCTTTCCCCCTCCCCCTCCTCCTCCCCTTCCTCCTCCTCCTCCTCTTCCTCCTCCTCCTCCTCCTCCTCCTCCTCCTCCTCCTCTTCCCCCTCTTCCCCTTCCTCATCCTCCTCCTCCTCCACCTGCAGTAGACAGCAAGTATCTATTAAATACAACATACCTTAGGCATTGTAAACTATTCTCATCATATTCTAATTACAACATATTAGATGACATACACTCCGCATATCAGGTAAGATCATCAGACACTGTAACATTCTTCAGGCTACATACTACTGGTAAGAACTGGTATGATTTACATATCCGCGTGCGATGTTTGCATTGTATCTAGATTATTATTACTTACACCTTGCAAGTTCTGGAAGTGAAATGTCTATTACGGTAATTGAAACATATAGTGTTCATGAACTGCGTGTGTTTATAATAAATACGGGGTTTATTGATTTGTGTGTGTGTGTGTGTCTGTGTGTGTGTGTGCGTGTGTGTGTGTGTATGTGTGTGTGTGTGTGTGTGTGTGTGTGTGTGTGTGTGTGTGTGTGTGTATACCTGTGCCTGTACCTATGTGTATATCTGAATCTCTGAGCCTGTGTATGTGTTTACCGTGTGCTCTAGAAATGCGTAAATGTATTATTAAGTACACACGCTACTTGCTTATTAACGCTAAAAGTGCTCGCAGCTCTGAAGTTTATCCGTACCATAATTAGACAAGTTTAATCTAAGTAGTTGTTTTAATCCCTAGATTTAAGAGCCAGTGTTAAGCATTTCATTACAGTACTTGTGCTCCGTAAAGTAGCATTAATCCATTGGGAAACTTTCAAAGCCTGCCATTAGAAATTTATGACTATGAGTGGAAATTGATCGAAACCAAAATCGTCTGTCTGTCTGTCTGGCTGTATGTTTGTAGGTATGTGTGTATGTAATATGTATCTGTATGTATGTATGTATGTATGTATGTATGTATGTATGTATGTATGTCTATCTGTATGGTATGATTGTATGAATGTATGTATTCCTCTCTCTCTCTCTCTCTCTCTCTCTCTCTCTCTCTCTCTCTCTCTCTCTCTCTCTCTCTCTCTCTCTCTCTCTCTCTCTCTCTCTCTCTCTCCCACTCCCTCTCTCTCTCTCTCTCTCTCTCTCTCTCTCTCTCTCTCTCTCTCTCTCTCTCTCTCTCTCTCTCTCTCTCTCTCTCTCTCTCTCTCTCTCTCTCCACTCCCTCTCTCTCTCTCTCTCTCTCTCTCTCTCTCTCTCTCTCTCTCTCTCTCTCTCTCTCTCTCTCTCTCTCTCTCTCTCTCTCTCTCTCTCTCTCTTTCTCTTTTTCTCTCTCTTTCTCTCTATTCGGAAAAATAATAGAGCCCGAAAAAGCGAGGATGAAGTACGCACAGCAATAGCATGACGTCATCATCTCACGTGAGTCGCGTCGGGTCTGGAGTCGGCGGGACGTGACAGCCGATGACAGGGTACGGTGATCAAAGGGAGCATCTGTCGAAAGAGAGAGGGAGAGAGTTATCATACTGACATACTTTTCTTCATATTTAGATTTTTCTCCCTTTTTTCGGTGTGAAGTTTTGTTTCCTCTTTTTATCTCATTTTCTTTCTTTGTTTTCTTTTTATATATGCCGATGATTAGGGTACGATTGATGCGGGAGCTTATATCCATGGTACCTTTTATTCTCCCAAACAAAGGATTCCGGGAGTGTAATGATACGGTCCTTCCTTCTGGCAATTAGACTCACAGTAAAAGGTCACACGGAATCGATGACAGACCCTTTGCTTGACAGGATGGGGAGGAACACTCTATTACACTGTCAGTATCTTTGTCTCCCACAGCTTAGGCGTTCCGAATCGGTGATTTTCGAGTGCGCTGTCCGTGTAATTATGCATTTGTGTTTGTGTGGGAGTTTGTGCGCATGTGCTTGCGTGAGTGTGGTTGTGTGTGGTTGTGCTCATCTGTTTACGTGTGGCTGTTCTTTTTTTGTGTGCGTGCGTGTATTCGCAATATATGTTTCTGTGTGTAATGATATCGCAACATGTTGTTTTCCCTTCTTTCTAGTTTTTGTTTTGTTTTGAAGCTGTATTTGATACGTTGCTGATGATTGATGATGTCACGATGACAAATTGATGACCAAAATCATTTGATAATCAACAGATTGGCGATGATGATTAAGTGAAATATATCTATGCTAATTGTACATGTTGCAATCCGCCAGCCAGTATCAACTTCTCTAATGCATCTTCTCCTCATTATAAAATGGAGTATATGACCTTTTCCACCAGCTAATTGCTCCTCTGCCTCTGTCTGCCCTCTTTCTCGCAAATACGTGGCTGACCTTTCATCCATTTTCGTAGGATACTAAATATTCTTTCGGTTTATTTAAGGTAAAAGTACGGAGCTCTGCCAACGTCAACATCCTCTCTCACAACAAGCACAACAAACATAGTGTTCTTATCCTGTGGTTACTTCCTCCCTTAGCTTCCTCCTTTTCTCTGGGTTTTCCTGTTTTATCTTCGTCTAGGCAACATTTTTGGTTGTACATACATGCACATACATTTCTTGTTGTAGTATCTTTTAGACTTCGTTAATTGGTACCTCTAGTCTATTCGTAATATCTATCGTATTTCTGGACGTATGTGTGTGATAAAAGCCTCGTTAAGTGGCCGTCGTAAGACATTGTGCGTGCGTGTGTGTGTGTGTGTGTTTGTGTGTGTGTTTGTGTGTGTGTGTGTGTGTGTGTGTGTGTGTTTGTGTGTGTGTGTGTGTGTGTGTGTGTGTGTGTGCGTCTCATGTTCCTGTCCAGCACGCGCACAGCCTCCGTTCCAACGCCCGCATCCCCAGAGCGCGGCGGTGGAACTCTCTCAGCGAATCAATTAAAAGTGACCTTCTTTGACAATCCGCACCCGCTGTCACCGCCGCCGAAATCACCAAAGGGCACCCCAGTCTTCTTAGACAGTTGCCCCCCCCCCCCCCCGCCCATCCACATTACCCACCAATACCACTCTCCCCTCCCTCCCTCCCCCCCCCTCTTCTGCGTTCCTCTCTACCCTGGTGTCCCGGTTGGCTTCATCCTAAATCTTCCTCCTTTGTAGTAGATGCTGAAGTATCTTCTATCTTCTACAGCTTCGTCTTCGTCGTCGTCGTCGTCGTCGTCTTTTTCTTTCCCTTATTCTTCGTCTTCTTCGCCGTCGTCGTGGTTGCCGAATTTTCCCTCTTCCTCGTCGTCGTCGTCTTCGTTTTCTTTGTCTTCTTCGTCGTCGTTGTCGTCTTCTTTTTTTCTTCGTCGTCGTCGTCTTCTTTTTCGTCGTCGTCGTCGTCTTCTTATTTTTCTTCTTATTCGTTGTCATTGTCTTCTTTTCTTCTTCGTCTTCTTCTTCTTCGTCGCGGTCGTCTTCTTCCTCCTTCTCATCGTCGTCGTCATCGTTGTCTTCTTCTTTTTCATCGTCGCAGTCGTTGTTGTCATCGTGTCGTCGTCGCTGTCGTCTTTTTCTT
>NC_061839.1:22552444-22557444 GCF_019202785.1 Penaeus chinensis
GACAGAGGAACAGACTGACAGGCAGACAAACAAAGTGAGAGAGAGAGACAGACAGACAAACAGACAGACAGACAGACAGACAGACAGAATCAGGGAGGACATCATGTAGTGTTTCAACTTATTTACAAAGTTCCCGCGCTATCTGGAAACCCACATTCCAAAAAAAATACCAAAAAAACCTACAATTCTCCATTCCCGTTTTACACATCCAAATTTATGCTACGAAGTGGACGATCGTTCACAAATATAACTTAGAGAAATAGACCACCAAGAGACAACCCCCTCCCCTCTCCCCTCCCTCTCCAAAAAAAAATAGGGGGGGGGGACGAAGGGGATACGAGCTTAAGGTATTTCCATCTGCATTCCCATTAGCTTAAAAGGTACGCAGGTTGTAACTCATCTGTTTTCACAAGGACTCTATTCGTTTCCATTTCATCGAAGGCGATTCCCTTATTTTGCGTCCGTAATTTCCTTCTTGTTTATTTATTTGTTTCCTTTACTTTATTGTTAGTTTTTTCTTTATCTTTTTGTTTAATTAAGTGTTTTTTGTGTTTATTTCTTTGTTTCCTTTTCGTTATCTGTTTGTTTATATAT
The DNA here is from genome assembly GCF_019202785.1 of Penaeus chinensis. Classification (NCBI taxonomy): domain Eukaryota; kingdom Metazoa; phylum Arthropoda; class Malacostraca; order Decapoda; family Penaeidae; genus Penaeus; species Penaeus chinensis. Next base: position 22,553,039 of record NC_061839.1, read on the forward strand.
TTGTTTGTTTGTCTTTATCTCTTTGTTTATTGATTTATTTCTTCTTCTTTATTTCTTTGTTTCCTTTTCTTTATCTGTTTGTTGATACATCTGTTTGTTTTTCTTTATCTCTTTGTTTATTTATTTGTTTCTTCCTGTTTGTTTCTTTGTTTCATTTCTCTATCTCTTTGTTTTCGTTTCTCTTTCTTTATCTATTTGCTAATTTATTTGTTTATTCTTGCTTATCTATTTCCTTGTTTATTTGTTTCATTTATCTATTTATCTATCTATTCCATTTGGTGTATCTAGCTATTTAACAATTTATCTGCTTTTTCATTTATTTATCTATTCATTAATCTATTTATCTATTTTTTCATCTATTTATCTATTTCTGTATATATATTTTTTACGTATTTGTTTATTTGTTTATTAATCTGTTTATCCATTCACTTATTTATTCGGACATTTGTTTCTTCATTTATTTGCTTATCTATTTTTGTTTATCTATTGTACATTAGATTATTGAGATTGAAATATATTTGTGTGTTTGTTTTTATTTGTATTCCCAAATACAAATAATCTTTTTTTTTTTTCCTTCTTTCTATTTTTTTTTTTTTTTTCGATTAGTTTTGCCGTCTCGTGTCGTTGGATTCGTTGTTTTCGATACGTGTTTCGTTGTAAGTGTTTTTGTTCGTTTGTTTTTCTTCTACATTTTCACAAGAATTATATATTCGCTTAATTTTATCTGTTATTCCCTATTCCGTTACCTTTCTTTCTTTCCTTGTTGAATGATTATAATTTGTTGCGTTTGTTGTTTTTTAATTTGTTGCGTTTGTTGTTTTTAGATGTGAATGTCATTCTATTTGTCTGTTTTTATGTTTTCGTGATGGTATGAGGGGCATATATTTTCATAGATGGAATTAAATCTTATCAACCTCAAAAGATTCATAAGTTTCATAAGTTTTACAAGTTTCATAAGTTTTATAAGTTTTATAAGTTTCAAAGTTTCATAAGTTTCAAAGTTTCATAAGTTTCATAAGTTTCAAAGTTTCATAAGTTTCATAAGTTTCATAAGTTTCAAAGTTTCATAAGTTTCATAAGTTTCATAAGTTTCAAAGTTTCATAAGTTTCAAAGTTTTGCTGATCTTCATAATGTCGAACAATTAACAGAAACGATAAGTAAATGTTGCTTTACGACAATAATAAATAAGAAAAGAATAATAAACAAGAAAAAAAATGAACAGATGACTGAAGAAAGAGAAACAAAAACACATAACAGGCTTTTATGGATAAATGTCAAGTATGTGTTCTTTTGTTGATGCATTTTGTCTTGTGAGTAATTTCGTATTGTTTTATTTTTTTCTTTGTTGCTTTTTCTTTTTCCTGTTCTGTTCTGTGTGTCTTTCTCTATCATTGCTCCTCTCTTTTTCTCTGTCTCTCTTTTTCTCTGTCTCTTTTTTTTTCTTTCTGATTATTCTCTCTCTCTCTTTCTCTCACTCTCTCTCTCTCTCTCTCTCTCTCTCTCTCTCTCTCTCTCTCTCTCTCTCTCTCTCTCTCTCTCTCTCTCTCTCTCTCTCTCTCTCTCTCTCTCTTCTCTCTCTCTCTCTCTCTCACACACACACACACACACACACACACACACACACACACACACGCACACGCAAGCAAACTTCTTTCTCTCTCTACCTTTCTCTTCGAAACGTGAACATCAAGGCACATCACAAGCAACTGAGAGAAAGCCCAATCTTGGCCACTGACTTTCACAATAATTCAGATCAAGTATTATCATATATAGGTTTTTCGGTGAATGAACAAAGTGGTAGCAGTTCATCTGCATCATGTTCGCCCAACCGTAGAAAAATCTAGAATCCCTTGTTCAAAATGTCTGTGGAATCGAGTAGTTTTTTTTTTTTTTTCTCTCTCTTATCCATTTCACTTATATATTTTGATGATCGTTTTGGGAATGTAGCCTATCGTCCGGCTTGTTAAAATTTAATATTCGTTATACGGACATGCATATATACCGAAATAAATGCATATCTATTAGTCCAGACATGTATATCTACCGGATAGACTGATAGATAAATATGTACGTATCAGATAGATAAGCGGATATGCATTTATTAATGTGTATATACATGTCTGTATATACGAATATTCATTGGGTCGTAAATTCATGAAATCAAAAGAGGTTATTCGTTTAAGATACCAAAAAGAATTCAGTTATTCAAATTTTATCTTGTTTACTGAAGACGGTCAAATCAAAACTTTTTCTTTCGTCTATCGCAGATCTATTTATCTTTACTCTTTCTCTCTCGGTTCCTCTCTCGGTTTCTCTCTCTCTCTCTCTCTCTCTCTCTCTCTCTCTCTCTCTCTCTCTCTCTCTCTCTCTCTCTCTCTCTCTCTCTCTCTCTCTCTCTCTCTTCTCTCTTCTTCTCTCTCTCTCTCTTCTTTCTCTCTCTCTCTCTCTTCTTTCTCTCTCTCTCTCTCTCTCTCTCTCTCTCTCTCTCTCTCTCTCTCTCTCTCTCTCTCTCTCTCTCTCTCTCTCTCTCTCTCTCTCTCTCTCTCTCTCTCTCTCTCTCTCTCTCTCTCTCTCTCTCTCTCTCTCTCTCTCTCTCTCTCTCTCTCTCTCTCTCTCTCTCTCTCTTTCTTTCTCTCTTTCTTTCTCACTCTCTCTCTCTTTCTTTCTCTCTCTCTCTCTCTCTCTCTTTCTTTCTCTCTCTCTCTCTCTATATATATATATACATAATGATTATTTGTTTATTAATTTATCCATGCATTCATTTACACACACGTATCTCTCTCTCTATCCATATCTATCAATAGATAAATATTTATATATATATTCATTTATTTGATGTCTTATGTACATATAATTTTTGTTGTTTTTGTTTATGGCCTTTCTGAAGGAGGGAGGGAAAGACCGAGCACGTGATAGCATTGCAATAAAATGCAGTTGTTTACGGCGTCGCGACATACCAACCGACGCGGCAGAACACGAGGCTCGCACAGGTTGGTAGCCCTTCCACCGGCACTTCTTGGAGGGAGCTTTCGACAGGTGACAAGTGACGACAAATCGCTTCCTTTGTTGTTTGTTTGCCATGTGTATTGAGGAAACATGTGTTGGTATTGTTTTTGTTCATGCTGAATTGAGATTTCATATTTGTATTTTATTTTCTGTGTTTTGGGGGAAACAAGAAAAAAATATGTCAAGGTTTTAAACCTAGGATGTTAAAAAATAATAATGATAATAACATCCAATTGTTTCGATATAAATACGTAGTTTCAGACGAAATTTTCCGAGCTGAGAAGTGTTTGTTCTACAGGCTACAGCAATGACCCGTTTTCTTTGTCACAGAATCGCTCACAAAATTAGCCGAGACATAAATAAATGCGAGAGATTTCTCACCGTGCGACATAAAATCGACACACCTTGGATCCGTGTGGCGCAAGGCTTAGAAGACTTCATAGAGGCTTGCTATAGGCTGAATAGGCCTAGCAAGTAGAGAGTTTCATGTGTTTTATTATGTGGGTTTCATGCATATTTACTGTTGTTAGTGCGAATGTTATATGATTTTTTTTTTACCGAATTTGGTGGTTTGTAATGCTGTCTGATGGTTTGTTATTGAAATACGTCTGAATCAGGATGTTTTATCAATAATATGTGAAGTCGCTGGTAAACAAAGAAAGGCCTTTTATGGATATTGGACTTATTGGAATATCAACTCGCTATATATATATATATATATATATATATATATATATATATATATATATATATATGTATATATGTGTATGTGTGTGTGTGTGTGTGTGTGTGTGTGTGTGTGTGTGTGCGTGTGTGTGTGTGTATGCATGTATGTATGTATGTATACAAATATAAATATATATACATATATATGTATATATATACATATATATGTATGTGTATATATACAAAGCTATTTTTCTTATTTTGTCATATATGTCTCTATCATATAATTCATGCTTATATGGTCCCCAATCAGCAGCCTTCAGAACCACCCACGGACTTACAGATTAGTTCGGGATTGGTCAGGGGGCGAGACAAGGGTGTATCCTTTCCCCCCACATCTTCAAGATTTATTCAGAAAGCTTAATGAGAAACGCAGTCCAAGGATTTCAAGGAAACGTCGAAGTTGGTGGCAGAACAATACCAAACCTGCGATATGCAGATGATGTTGTTCCAAAAGATAGTAGCACTGCTAAACTCCAAACTTTAGTAGAAAGAGTAAGTTTGCAGGCAGGATCATGAAAATAGTAAAGAACGACACAGACAACCAGGATAACATCAAGGTGAATGGAGACAACATAGAGAATGTGGATAATCTTATAGATCTCGGTGCAATGTTTATAAACAACTATAGCGACACCAATGGAATGAAACGAAGAATGGGCATTGCACGGAA
>NC_061839.1:22617444-22624944 GCF_019202785.1 Penaeus chinensis
TTATTATTATTATCATTTTAATTGTTATTGTTATTATTATTATCATTATAATTGTTATTGTTATTATTATTATCATTATAATTGTTATTGTTATTATTATCATCATTATAATTGTTATTGTTATTATTATTATTCCTACTACTACTGCTACTAATACTACTACTTCTACTAGAATTCTACTATAATTATCATTAGTATAATTAGTATTATTATCAATAATGCTATCATTATCATTTTCATTAATGTTACTGTGATTATAATAATCATCGTCATTACTACCATTGTTATTATCACAATAATGATAATGATAATGATAATGATAATGATAATGATATTAGCAAAAACTATTAATGAATGGAAAATATTGACAAATCTGATAAAGAATATCAAAATAATTTGAAGAAGACAAAACAAAATGCAATAAAACATAATGGAATAAAAATATAAGAGAGAAAATGTCAAGGAAAGGAGAAAGAAGAAAGGAGAAAGGTGAAAGAGAGAGTGAAGAATAAATACAGAGAGAAAGAGATGAGTAAATGGGGGAAGACAGAAGGTGGGGAGGTAAAAAAGGGTAATCGACGATAGAATAGAATAATAAGTAAAAGGTAAAATGATGGCATGGGAAGAGAGGAGTGGGAGAAAAGAGAAAAAGGGGGTAAGAAGGGGAGAGGATAGAAGAAAAGGGAGAAGAAAAATAACTTGGAGGAGGGGAAGGGAAGAAAAAAGGGAAAGGGAGAGAGGATCAACAAAAAGCAGAGGAAAGGGAGAGGAGAAGGGAGAAATAGACAGACAGGAGGGCAAGGGAGAGAAAAGAAAAGGAGAAAAGGGTATGAGAAGAGAAAGAAAAATATAAGAGAACAGAGAGAAAGAGAAGAAGAAATATATATATATATATATATATATATATATATATATATATATATATATATATATACATATATATACAAATTAAAAAGAGAGAGAGAGAGAGAGAGAGAGAGAGAGAGAAAGAGAAAGAAAGAGAGAGAGAGAAAGAAAAAAAAAAAACAGGTGCCAGGTTGAGGCGTCCCAAGTGAAGGTACTAACACAGTGGCAAAATGGCCGCATGTACCACCCCTCTGCAAAATCCATACCAGTAATGCCTCACGTCACGAAATTGGGAAGTATTGGACACGGAAAGCTTTTTTTTTGGGGGGGGGGGGAGGGGGGGAGAGGGAAGGAGGGTGGGGTGGGGGAGAGGGAAGGGGGGTGGGGTGGGGGAGAGGGAAGGGGGGTGGGGTGGGGGAGAGGGAAGGGGGGTGGGGTGGGGGAGAGGGAAGGGGGGTGGGGTGGGGGAGAGGGAAGGGGGAGGGGAGTGAAGAGGGTAAGTGTCAGCCTTGAAGGAGGAGGAGGAGGGGGAGGGGGAGGAGGAAGAGGGGGTGCTAGAGGGGGATGGGAGGGGAATGGGAGGACAGGTAGGAATGAGAAGGGGAGGAAGGGTAGGAGAAGGGGGGGAGAGGAGAGAGGAGGAAGGAGGAGGAGGGGGAGAAGGAGGAGGGGGTTGGTGAGAGGGGGAGGGGAGAGCGTGCGAGGGAAGAGGGGGCCGGGTAGTGCCAAGGAGTGCCAGGTAGTGAGGAAGTGGGGGAGGTGGAGAAAAGGGAAGGGGGGGGGGCAGGAGCAGGAAGGAGAGTAGGAGAGAGGGATAGGGGGTGGAGGAGAGGAAGAGTACGGGGAGAGAGAAGAGGAAGGGGAGGGGAGGAGGAGGAGGGGAGCGGAGGAGGGGGAGGAGGAGGAGGAAGAGGAGGAGGGGGGAGGAGGAGGAGGAGGAGGAGGAGGAGGAAGAAGAAGAAGTGTATTGGCACCCTGGCACCCCGAGCCACTCAACTCACGACTCCGCCTTCCTCCCTTCCCTCCCTGCGCAGCCCTCGGCCTCCGCCACGACCACCACCGCGGGACGACAACAACGACCATGACTACGACCACTGCGACCACGCCAACGACCACGCCGCTATGTCTCCCCGCCAACCACTTTGTTATCGGCTTAGTGATGTCACAGCGACACTTACAAGAGGATTGTTTACATATGTATCATTATCAAAGAGAGAGGGGGCGGGGGGATTAGGGGGGAGGGGGGAGGGGAGAAGGAGAGGGGGGGAGGGAGAGGTAGGTGGAGGAAAAGGGGGAGGAGCAGATAAAAGAGATCTGCAAGGGAGGAAAAGGAATAAAGGAATAAAAAAGAATAGGACGGAAAGATAAAAAGGAGAGAGGATAGAGAAAGGAGAAAAACAAAGAAAGAGAGCAAGAAAGAAAGACAGAAAAGACGTGTGAAAGATTATTCTAAGTACCTAAAATGCCGCCACCGACAGCACTCGCGCCCATACTAACCCTACCCCCAAGCTACTGCAATAAAAGTCTTAGGTAAAGCACTAGCGACAACCTCCAACTTAATTGCATTATCAATATACTTTTTTTTTTCTTTAATTTCTTTATCGTCACGCTTTCGCTTTATTTGCTCTTTTATCATCACGCTCTCTTTCTGCTTTCCTTTGGTATTATGTTCCCTTTCTTTGTTCTTTTATCATCACTCTCTTTCTATGATTATTTTTTTTTATCATGTTCTCTATCTACGCTCTTTTATTATCACGCTCCCTTTCTCTCCTTGTGCTCTTTTATATAAACATCATGCTCTCTTTCCGTACTCTTTTATCATCATGTTCTCTTGTTTTATTTTTTTATCATCACTTTCTCTGTCTTTTTTGTGTTTTTTTTTTTCTTTCTTTCTTTCTTTCTTTCTTATACTCGCGCTCTCTTTCTGCGTTCCTTTATCATTATTGGTATCACTGTATCATCACTTTCACGATACTTTTTCTTCGTACTCTTTTCTTATCATCAAATTCCTCACCTAATCATTGTAATTCTATTAATTTCCATTTCTTTATGTCCCTCATGTATTCCACAACTTCTTTGATTTTAACAGTGATACGAAAGGTAAGTCACAATGTAGAGGATATTGAGAAAGTATTGGTGATATTCTTATCATTTATTATAATCATCATTTATTATTATCATTTTTATTATTACTATTATCATAAGTATTATCATTATCATCATCATTATTATTATTATTATTATTATTATTATTATTATTATTATCATTATTATTATTATTATTATCATTATTATCATTATTATTATTATCATTTTTATTGTTATCACTTTCATTATCATTATTATTAGTAGTAGTAGTATCAGTATTATTATCATAATTATCATTGCTATTATTATCATTATCATCATCATTATTGTTATTATTATTATAATTATTATCATTATTATTATTATCATTATTATTGTTATCATTATCATTATTATCATTATTGTTATCATTGTTATTATCTTTGGTAGAAAAACCCACAATGCAAAAACTAGATTTAAAATAATAATAATAATAATAATAATAACAATGACAATAATAATAATGATAATAATCAATAATAATAATAATAATAATAATAATAATAATAATAATAATAATAACAATAATAATAATATGTTTGTGTGTGTGTGTATGTTTATGTTTATGTGTGTGTGTGTGTGTAGGTGTGTGTGTGTGTGTGTGTGTGTACGTGTGTGTGTGTGTGTGTGTGTACGTGTGTGTATATGTGTGTGTGCATGTCTGTGTGTGAGTATATATACATAAATTATTAGAGTGAGATGAAGATGGGGAAGAGAAGGTACAGAAGTAAAAGGAGGAGGAAGAGAAGAAGATAAAAGAGGGAGAGGAAGACTTACAGAAAAAGATTGTGGATATACTTTTACATGGTAGGCAGCCAGCATATATCCACCACATCCTTTAAGTAGACACAATTCAATATATCCTTTACATACTTGACATCCAAATGTATCCGGTAAAAAGACATTATCTAGATTCATCCACCAAATAAACAACCAAAATATGCACAACACTATGACCCCTGCGCCTACGCCAAAATATTCCTTGGCCGTCATAGCTCAGTGGTTAGAGCATCGGACTCGCAGTCTCCGGTCGGAGGTTCGAGTCCCCGTGACGGCAGTGCGAAACATGCTCGCGTGCCTACTGCTGGTCCAATCCCGATTTCACGGCGAGAAAAGTGACACATTTCCGTGAGGACGTTGTACGCGGGTGCCATTGGCAGTCCCGAACCATTGGTGCCGGCGCTTGAGCACCGCTGACAGAACGTCCGTGCCAGTCCCTGGTGCGTACCTCATCGCAAAGTTCGCCCGTCGCTGAGGGGGAGGGTCTCGCTAGGTTTCGCATTTTGGAAGGGGCTTGGCGTAGGCGCAGGGTTGCGTAGGCGCAGGGGTCATAGTGTTGTGCATATTTTGGTTGTTTATTTGGTGGATGAATCTGGATAATGTCTTTTTACCGGATACATTTGGATGTCAAGTATGTAAAGGATATCTGTGTGTATGTATATATATCTGCATATATGTCGTATATATATATCATTATTATCATCACCATCATCATTATCATTATCATTATCATTATCATCATTATTGTCATTATTATCATCATCGGTATTACAGTCATTATTACTATTATTTCATTATCATTATTACTGACATCATCGTTGTTATTACTATCATTATTGTTATCATCATCATTATTATCGTTATCAATATTATTATTTCATCATCTTTATTGTTAATATTATCATTATTATTATTATCATCATTATTTTCATCATTATTATTATCATTATTATCAATAAAATTATTGCTATTATTACTACTGCTACTTTATAATTATCATTATTATTATCATTTTAATCATTATTGATATCATTACTATCATTATTGTTATTATATCTGTATATGCAGCAACAGCAACAATAATGTGTAAGAATAAAAAGGATAATAACAAAATATCAGGTAAAAGTTTGAACTTCGATACCATTAGCCTTTTACGCTTTACGCCATTGTGTTTAATTGACTAAATATTAATTATTCTGGAAAGCCCAACACTTTGTCTACTACATTGGTTGTTATTATCATCGTTTTCTTTCATTTGTGTATTTAGAATCGGCATACATTATAAATAGTTCCACCATTTTGTCTATTTCTGGGATGGAGGGGAAAAATGCAAAATTTCAATACTGTTAACTTTCGATGTTGGAGAAAAAATAGCTAATATATTTAGATTTCTTTTCTAATCATCTATATCTATATACATATACATATATGTGTGTGTGTGTGTGTATGTATGTGTGTGTGTGTGCTTGTGTGTATGTGTGTATATAGATATACATATGCACACGCACACACACATACACACACACACACACACACGTACACATACATATATATGTATATGTATATATGTGTGTGTGTGTGTGTGTGTGTGTCTGTGTGTGTGTGTGTGTGTCTGTGTGTGTGTGTGTGTGTCTCTGTGTGTGTGTGTGTGTGTGTGTCTGTGTGTGTGTGTGTGTGTGTGTGTGTAGAAATTAAAGTTCGGAAAGGGATAAAAGTATGATGTAGGAGTATTGCAGCAAATTATTTGCCTGTAACTTCTAAAGCTTGTTTATGAATAGAACTCTCCGGCGAATGAGTCATTCCATTGGAAGGAAAATTAGCAAAACTGTGAATAGTATAATATGCACATAATAACGGTTAGTTTTGGTCAGCCATACTTAGGACTAAATTCGTCTCTCTCTGTTTCACTCTCTCTATCTCTATCTCCTTAACTTAATCTCTCCTTCTCTCTCTCTCTCTCTCTCTCTCTCTCTCTCTCTCTCTCTCTCTCTCTCTCTCTCTCTCTCTCTCTCTCTCTCTCTCTCTCTCTCTCTCTCTCTCTCTCTTCTCTCTCTCTCTCTCTCTCTCTCTCTCTCTCTCTCTCTCTCTCTCTCTCTCTCTCTCTCTCTCTCTCTCTCTCTCTCTCTCTCTCGTCAATGTTCGTTAATCAAATATATCTTAACAAATTTTAGCGGTAAGCACCTAATTATAAACAAAAACAAAAGATCACAAGAGAACATTAATTAATTATTTCTTCTTTTCATTCTCTTCTTTATCCTCGATTATTACATCATCATCGAAATTTCCGCTCTAGTTTTGCACTTTTCATTCGCAAAAAAAAAGGTAACAGATAAAAAGCTAATGAAAGATATGCTAAACAGAAAAACGGTAGAAAGGCAAAGAGAGAGAGAAAATAATGCCAAATCGAATGAAAGATAAACATGATAAACAAACACGTAAGACAAAAGAATGTTTGTATTTTATATAAGATCAATAGATCACCCTTTCACAAAAGAAAAGAAAAGAAAAAAACAGTTTTCAGTTTTTTTTTTCTTCCTTCTTTTCTTTTTTTGCTTTCTTTTTTACCAGGCGTGGCATAAATAGGCAAATCTTCGTGCATAAAGGTTTCCCTTGGTAAGCTGAAAATCGGCTTTTATTGAAATATAGTCTCGACGCCGAAAATATTTTTTTGCGCATTTAAAAAGCCCGCGCGTCATATCCTCAAACCCTAAATGAGTGCCGGTCTGTTTACTCTTCGTTCTTCCAGTTTCGTAGGCAATGTATTTGTTTATTCATATATCGAACTCCTCTCTTCTTTTATTCATTTATTTCATCTCTCCTTTGATTATTATTTAAATTCATTAACATACCTTTTTAGTTATTCATTGACCTACATATTCATTAATTCATTGTCGTACATATTCAGTTATTCATTTATTTAACTCTTTTTGTTGTTGCCGTTGTTGTGATTAATAGCTCATCGACCCGCTGCAATGTCGGTAGGTGGCTGTGCGTCACGGCCCACGCCCGCCGACTCACGTTTCCCCAAAAAATATGAAACACGACAAATCACCGGTGGGTTTCTGTAAATAATGATTTGTTTGTTGTTGTTGTTTTCTTTTAATCAGTCTTTGTGCACAATGTCTTTGGAAATAGGAAGAGAGGTATGATATGGATGATTCTTTGTAGCCTTAGAAATGCAATGCTTCGAGGTTGTAGCCAATAAGAAAAGAAAGAAAAATAAAACGTAGTAAAATATATTTTAGAAACCCATTTTTTTCTTTTTTTTAACAAATGAACTTTAACACAGAGCATCCCGTTCCTTCTCACTAAATAATACAAACGGGCAAGAATGGAATCCTTCATTGATAAAAGATGTTCGACTTAGCCACTATTAGTTAACGGGGTATAGGTGCGTTTTTGTCTTATCTAGTGATAAATTATGGGGACAATGACTGTATTTCCGCGTAGATAATATGTACATGTATCCACAAAATGTGTCTCGAATGAAATACAACGATGATAATAAAGAGTATGAGAATCTGAATAATGAATCCACGACCCAGAATCCAACTGATAAAACGGAATATCTTTTTGTTCCCGAAAAGCTTTCCAGACAAAGCTTATTTATAAGTCATTTGCATTTTTTTCTAATGCAACTGATAAAGGTCATTCGATGCTTCTGCTTAAGTGCCGTCCATTTCTAATCATTCCCTTAAAAATGAAGTTGACTCTAATGCTTCCTTTGGCCATAAACACTTATTTTTA
>NC_061839.1:22664944-22679944 GCF_019202785.1 Penaeus chinensis
GTAGGAAGGAAGGAAGGAAAGAAGAAAGTGAGGGTAGTAGGAAGGAATTAAGGAAGGGTGGCAAGTAGGAAGAAGGAAGGAAGGGAGGAAAGGAGGTAGGAAGGAAGGAAGGGGGGTAAGAAGGAAGGACGGTAGATAGGTAGATAGGAAGGGAGGTCGATAGGTAGGTTCAAGATCCAACCGCGGATGTATAGGTCGGAGTAGATAGTTTTCTCTTTGGCTTAGAGTTTATCAATGTTTCGTTTTTTTTTTGGGGGGTGTAACTTGAGTTGTCAGGCGCGGGCGAGGAGGCGGGGTGGAGCTTTCAATTTGCGAAAGGGAAAGAGGAGGAAGAGAGAATGAGAGAGGAGAGACGGGAACGGAGGTAGAGGGAGAGGGAAGAAAAAGAAAGAAAGATGAAAAGGGAAGGATAGGTTGATACGAAAGAAAAATGGTGGGAATAAAAGGGAAAATTAAAAATCCAAAAAATCAAATAGGAATATATATAAAGATAAGAAAAGGGGGAAATAATAGTTCTGTCAGTGAAAGAAAGAAACAGAAGAATTTGAGAGAGAGAGCGAGAAAGAAAAATGGAAGGGAGAAAAAAACCAGAGAGAGAAAGAAAGAGAGAAAGCGAGATAAAGAGAAAAAAGCGAAAAAGGAAAGAGAGAAGAGATAGAAAGCGAGAAAGAGAAGAGTAATAAGCGAGAAAAATCGGGAGAGAGAAAAAGCGAGGAGAGAAAGATAAGAGTTAGAAGGTAAGAAAGAAAAAACGAAGAAAGAAAAGAGAAGAGAAGCGAAAGGGGACGGTACAAACATTGCTATGCAAATTCCAGCAATAAGCAGCGACAGAGGCGGACGGCGCGTGCTTTTATACTCTAAGGTTACACGCGTAGACGTAGATCGCACCCAACAAGGTCGTCGTGCTGTTAAGAGTGTAACTTTAGCCGCCGGAGCAAGAAAAAAAGGTGAAGAAGGGATGAGGCAAAGGGGGAAGGGAAGGAGGGAAGAGGAGAGGGGAAAAGGGGGCGAAGGGGAGAAAGAAGGGATAAGGAGAGAGAGAGAAGGGGGTGAAGGGGAGAAAGAACGGATAGGGAGAGAGAGAAGGGGGCGAAGGGGGAGGAAAGAGTGAAGAGAAGAGGGGAAAGAGGGTTCGAAGGAGGAGGAATGAGGGAAGAGGAGAGGGGAAAAGGGAAAGAATGTTGGAATATTAGAGAAAAGTAAAGCAAGTACGGAGAAGTGGAGTAGATAGGTGATGTAAATAGATAAAAAAAAGGGGGGGGGGGGGCGAGCTTGAAAGTGACTGATTGAATAAAAAATATTGTAATGGAAAACTCGTGGAGAGCGCGAGGAGGAGGAGAACATGAACGAATGATTATGGGAATGACAAAATGGGAGGGGACAAGGTGAGAGAGAGAGGGGGGGGGCCTCTCTCTCTCTCTCTCTCTCTCTCTCTCTCTCTCTCTCTCTCTCTCTCTCTCTCTCTCTCTGTCTGTCTGTCTGTCTGTCTGTCTGTCTGTCTGCCTCTCTCTCTCCATCCCTCCCCCCCTCTCTCCTTCTCTCCCTCCCCTCTTCCTCTCTCTTTCCCTCCCTCTTCCTCTCTCTCCCTTCCTCTCCCTCCCTCCCCCCCATTGCCCTCCCTTTCTCTTTCTCCCTCCCTCCATCCTTCCTTCTCCTCTCATCCCCTTTCCTCCCTCCCCTCTTCCCCTCCTCCCTCCCCTCTCGCACGAGCCATCTCCCCAAGGGGTGATGAAGTTCTCACTGCTGGTATAAAAGTCAGGATCACTACCTATCATACGCTGATGCACGGGGACGAACGCCGCCCTTCGCGGTCCCACTCTTGGAGGACGAGGACCGGAAGGAGCTGGAGCAGGAGGAGCTGGAGGAGGTGGAAGGGGGAGAGGTGGAGGAGGTGGAAGGGGGAGAGGTGGAGGAGCTGGGGGTGGAAGGGGTGGGGGAGGTGGAAGTGGGAGGGACGAAGGAGCTGGAGGTGGAAGGGGGAGAGGTGGAGGAGCTGGAGGTGGAAGGGGGAGAGGTGGAGGAGGTGGAAGTGGGAAGAGGCTGAGGATGGGAAGGAGCTGGAAGAGGGGGAAGAGGTAGAGGAGGTAGAGAAGGGGAAAAAGGGGGAACAGCAGGAGTAAGAATAAGGGAAGAAAGAGATAAAGGTAAAAGGAAGAGTAGGGACAACAAAAGTAAGAATAGATAAAGAAAGAAGAAGAAGAAGAAGAGGAAGAAGAAGGACGAGGAAGAACAGCAAGAGTAAGAAGAGGTTGGGGAGGAGCATCAAGACGTCCATTGCGTCCATTTCCCCCGGTGGCGCTGGCGAGGAGACGAGGATAAACACATTCTTTCTCGATTGGAAAAGGTGTATTTTGGCCTCTCTGTTTTGGTCGCCATTTGCATCCTCTTGCTATTCCTCTTCCTCTCTTTTTCTGTTGTATTTTCATGTGTCTTTCTTTCGTGTCCGGCCTTTTCTTCTTTCACCATACTCCATTTTTCCTTTTCTGCTTGTCTCTAGTCCTTTTTCTTTATTCTATTTCCTCCTTATTATTCTTCTCCCTCCCTCCTCCCTTTTTACTACCATTACTACTACTTTTCTTTCCTCCTCCTCTCCACCTCTTCTCTCCTCTTCTCTCCTCTTCTCTCCTCTTCTATCCTCTTCTCTCCTCCCTACTCCTCCTCCTTTCCCCCCCCTCCTCTCCCCCTCCTCTCCTCCTCCTCTTCCTCTCCTCCTCCCCTTTTGTGTATGCAGATGAGGGCGTGGAAACAACACTCAGGTAATGGTGTTGTGAGAGATGACAAGCGAGGCGAGGGGGAGGGCGAGGGCGGGGAGGGGGGTGTGGCCTATGTCCTAGGGATTGAAGGATGGGGATGAGGGTGGGGATGGGAGGGAGGGAGGAGGGTGGGGATGGGGGGGAGGGAGGAGGGAGGGAGTCCAGTGCCAGAGAGATGGGGATTTGACAGGGGGGGGGGAGTGCCAGTGCCAAAGAGATGGGGGGAGGGGATGGGGTGGTAAGGAGGGGTGGAGATGGGGAGTAGGGAGGTGAGAGAGAGAGAGGAAGGGGAGAGAAGCGGAAGAAGGATTGATACATTGGAGTTGAGTTGAATGGGACAGACCTCGGCGAGGTGGTTTCCTAGTAGGCGCTAGGGGTGTCCTCTAGTTTGTTTCTTTTCCCTTTGTATTCGTTTATTGTTTTATTTTTATTGTTTGTTTATTTCCTTTGTCTTTGGTTGTGTGTCTTTATATCGGCGGTCGCGTGTTTTGCACCGACGTCTGATCTTATCGCTCCTTTGCTCTTTTCAGCTGGTTCTCTCTCTCTCTCTCTCTCTCTCTCTCTCTCTCTCTCTCTCTCTCTCTCTCTCTCTCTCTCTCTCTCTCTCTCTCTCTCTCTCTCTCTCTCTTTCTCTCTCTCCATTTTGATCTTTCCCTTTACATCCTCTTTCCTCCCTCGTTCTCTTTCACACTTCCTCCTTTTTCCCTGCTATTCCGAAAACGCAAAATTAAAGGAAACCGTAAAAAATGCATAAAAAGGGCTATTACTAGTAAAACCATTTTTAAGTAGACGAAATAAAAAGGTGACGATGCTACACCTTTTTAATTATACGTGTAATCATAACAGCTGTTTCCTCTCACCTTGGCGTGATAGAAGTGCCGGGGGTGAGTTGTTCTTGCTATTATTATTATTATTATTATTATTATTATTATTATATCATCATCATCATTATTATTATTATTATTGTTGTTGTATTTTTACTGTTGCTGCTTATTTTGTATGGCAGTTATTTGTTGATAGTCTACTGTCGTTATTTTTATTGCCGTAATTGTTACTTGTAAATATATATTTATCGCAATTATTAGCGGTAATATTGTTTTCCACATTAGTTTTCTTCATCATTTTTTATTATTTTCTTTTCTATTCTTACATTTTTTTCTTCTGCTATTGCTAGTGCTTTCCTATATTCTCTTCGGATGTTTGATCACCGTTTCAAATGTGCGTGCAGATTTTGCGATTTTTTGTTCCTAAAAAATCCCGGTTGTACCCCTTTTCGCCTCCCCAACCCCCCCACTTCCTCCCCACCCTGTTCCCTCTCCACCCTTGTCCCTTCCCCCACTATCCTTTCCACTTCTCTCTCTCTTACCCCTCCCTCCCCCCACACACTCTGCCTCCTCTTCCACTTCCCCTCTCTGTTTCCCTCCCTTCCCCTCCTCCTCCTTCTCTCTCCTCCTCCTCTCTCCTCCTTCTCTCTCCTCTTTCTCCTTCTCCTCCCCTCCCTTTTTTTCACCTCCCTTCCCTCTCCCCCCTCCTCCTCTCCCTCCCACCCCCCTTTTTCTTCCCCTACCCTCCCCTACCCTCCCCTACCCTCCCCTACCCTCCCCTACCCTCCCCACATCCACCCTGCCTGAACAACCGGATGCACAGGTATGGCCGGAAGTTCGGCTACAAGAACAGTTTAAATGCGGATGGTGATGCGTATGATTGTGGAAAGGGGGGAGGGGGAGGGGGAGAGTTGTGCGTAGGTTGTGTGGGTGGAGTGTCGGTAGGGGGAAAGGGGGGGAAGGGGGTTGGGAAGGGTGGAAGGTTTTGCGTTCTCACGCAGAAATGGTGTGTGGGGGGGGTGAAAGGGGGTCGAATGCAGGAAGGTCGTTGTGGGGTCGAACGAGAGTGGAGGGGAAGGAGGGGGGTTTGTTTGGGCTACACCTCCTCCTCCCTCTCCCCCTCCCCCTTCCTCTCCCTCTCCCCCCTCAACGTATTGGTTAGTGAATATTTTGTTTTTGTGAAATGGTGATTGCGGCTGTCCAGGTGGATTTGCTTTGTGTGCTGGTGGTCATTCTGGATGTTTTTATTTATTTATGTTTTTAATGTATAATATCTCTTTTCCTCTCTCTCTCTCTCTCTCTCTCTCTCTCTCTCTCTCTCTCTCTCTCTCTCTCTCTCTCTCTCTCTCTCTCTCTTATATATATACATGTGTGTGTGTGTGTGTGTGAATGTATGTATGTATATTTGTTTATATTTATTTATTTATTTATTTATTTATATTCGTATGTGTATATATATATTTATATATATATTTATATATATATATATATATATATATATATATATATATATATACTTCCCCTCTCTCTTGTTTCCCTGTTCTTTCTCTGCGTAAAGAACAAAGTAAACGAACAAACCGCAAGGTTAACCTGTTCCCTAGGTCTAACTCGGTAGTACGGAAGTCATTTTGTTTAATTATACTAATTTCTCTCACTCTTTTCCTCACTCCTTCTCACTCAATTTATCATAATATTTTTATGTTCATATATATTTGTGTGTATTTCTTTATCTACTTATTTATTTGTTTGTTTATTCATTGTGCGTGTGCCTTGGGGACCAAGTCACACACCCTTTTATTTTTATATAAAATGAAGCGCATCAAATGAGTAATTCGATTTATTTTTGTCCATTGCAGGTACGTGTTGCAAGACGTCAGACTTTCTTTCATGAAACTCGTGACGGGGATGATATGAAGACCGCCTTGTGTAAGTGGCCGCTGTTATATCATCTCTTTTGTGCAGAGAATACTGGTCGTTATTAGATTTTACTGTCCACTTTGCCTCCAACGTGCTGGATTTTTTTTTTTTTTTTCTTTCTTTCATCTTATTGCTATGTCGCGTCAGTCAGTCTTTTTTTCCCTGATGTTGTGTATTCGTGGATAGTCTTGGATATCTCTCTCTCTTTCTCCCTCTATCACTCCCTCTCTTCCTCCCTCCCTCCCTCCCTACCTCCCTACCTCCCTACCTCCCTACCTCCCTACCTCCCTACCTCCTTCTCCCTCTCTTTCCTTTCTTTCTCCCATCCCCTTCACTATCACTCCCTCCCTCTCTCTCCTCTCTTCCTCCCTCTCCGTCTCCCTTTCTCCTATCCCCTTCACTCTCCCTCCCTCCCTCTCTCCCTCCCTATCTACCTCTCTTTCTCCCTCCCTCTCTCCCTCTCTCCCTCTCTCCCTCTCTCTCTCTCTCTCCCTCTCTCTCTCCCTCTCTCTCCTTTCTTCCTCCCTCCCCGCCTCCCTTTCTCCCATCCCCTTCACTCTCACTATCTCTTTCAAAAAAGCCTGCGTATTGTGGGACATATGCACGCTTGACGGTCTCCTTTGGTAACGTCAAGGATCCTCACAGGCACGTGCAGTAGTAGATATATAGTGTACATATTTAACGCAACTCTTGTGCTGTATCATCAAACAGAATTATGTATTGGAGATGTGTTTGCGTATCCTTACTCTGTAGGGGTACAGTGATATATTTTATGCTGATGCGTACATAAAATACGAAGGTATACATACATATATGCATACTTGCGCGCCCACAGACACACACACACACACACACGCACACACACACACACACACACACACACACACACACACACACACACACACACACACACACACACACACACACACACACACACACACACACACACACACACATATACATACATACATACATACATACATACATACATACATACATACATACATACATACATACATACATACATACATACATACATACATACATACATTACACTCGTAAATGCAACCTCTGAAATGCAATTTGTTCGTTTCGTTTTTCCTCCAAAGTAAAACTGTTTCAAATTCCTTTTCGAAATAACGACCAACGAAGCTTCGAACGGGTGTTACAGCTGTTTATTCTTGGCTGTACGTGAATCAACAACACCGATATATTATTCAAAGGTAATGCGTGTTATTGTTGATATTACACTTGCCTCCAACACACGTTCTTACACACTTTTAAACTTGCTAATGTACTTGTCAGTTTGGGTTATTTGTGAGAATTCACTTTACTTGAACGCGACGAAAAGCATGGGTTAACTTTCGATTTTCGGTTTGTTGTGTTCATTGTTATTCGCTTGTTTGTTTTTGTTTTTGTTAGTTTTCTTCGCAAAACATCCCTTTCCCTTGAGTTCCCTTGGTCGTAAATTATCATTATCTTTGTATTGCTTCGATCTCCATTTGTATTTTCCCGTCATCCTTCTTATTACGATTAGCATCTACCCTCTTCCATCATCACCATCATTGAGGCATCATCACTACTACCACCATCTCACCATCTCACCATCATCATTATCATTATCATCACCATCACCACCACAACCACA
Source organism: Penaeus chinensis (assembly GCF_019202785.1). Classification (NCBI taxonomy): domain Eukaryota; kingdom Metazoa; phylum Arthropoda; class Malacostraca; order Decapoda; family Penaeidae; genus Penaeus; species Penaeus chinensis. The sequence continues at coordinate 22,672,087 of NC_061839.1, forward strand.
ACCACCACAACCAATATCATTATCATCACCACCACCACCACCAGCATTATCAGCATCATCATCACCACTGTATCCATCAGTGAGAGGACGAGATGGGCCGTTGATTCATCACCACAGCCTTGTGTCGATCACGTGTTGGTCGGCTAATGGGTTAATGGGCTTTTCTCGGACGGCTAAGGGTGGGTGGGCCTGGAGGGGGGGGGGGTTAGAAGGGAGTTGAGGGGAGGGGGAGGTTGAGGGAGGAAGGTAAGGGGAGAAAGGAGAGATTTTTTTCTTCTTCTTTTTCTCTTTCTGCCTTATGTCTATTTTCAGTGCCACTTTTTTTTAATCGTTCACTCTTCCCTTTTATTCTTCTATCCCTCCCCTCCCCTCCCCTCCCCTCATTTGTTTCATTTCATTTCTTTATTTCTCTTGTCGGTTTTGTTTTCTTCTCGGCTTTTCACGTTTGGCTTTTCCCCCGCCTTTTTCCTCTACGTAAATGTGTGTGTTTCTCCCTTCTTCATCTCATTTTCCCTTCTGTCGCCTCTTTAAATCATTTCCTTATCAGATGTCGGCCCCTCTCTCCCTTCCTCCTATCCCCGCCTTCCTCCCTTCCTCCTCTCTCTCCTTCTCTCTCCCTTCCTTTCTCCCCTCCTCCTTCCCTCTCCTCCTCCCTTCCTCTCCCCCGTTTCCATTCCTTTCTCCCATCCCCTCCTTCCTCCCTTCCCTCTCCACTCCCCTCTTTATCCTCCCTTCCTCTCCCCCTCTCCCTTCCCTTCTATCCCCCACCTTCCCCTCTTCGTTCTCCCTTCCTTTCTCCCCTTTCTCTTCGCTGTCTCTCCCCTTTTCATCCTCCCCCTTTTCTCCCCTCTCCCCTCTCCCTCGCCTCGCAACCTTTATGGTAATAAGGATGAACATTAATGATGATGTAGTCATTTTCGGGCCACGAGCAATATGTTAATTATTTAGTGGCCAGGTGTTTTCCGAGCCAGCGAGGAGCCGCTTCTCTCTCTATATCTCTCCCCCTCCCTCCTTCCCTCCCTCTCTCCCTTGCCCCCTCTTTCGCCCCGCCCTCCTCTCTCCAGCAAACCTTCCTTCCCTCCCTCCTCCACCTCCACCTCCACCTCCACCTACACCTACACCACCTCCCTCCCTCCCTCCCTCCTCTCTTCCCTTCCCCCCTCTCTTCGCTTCCCCCCTCTCTCCCTCCATTCCTCCTCCTCCTCTTCCTCTCCTCCCCCTTCTTTTCCTCTACTCCCTCTCTCCATTTCTCCTCCCTCCCCCCTCCTCCTCCCCTTCTTCCCTTCCGCCTCCTCCCCCCCTTCTTCCCTTCCGCCTCCTCCCCATCCTCCTCCCCTCCTCCCCTCCTCCCCTTCCGCCTCCTCCCCTCCTCCCCTCCTCCCCTCCTCCCCTTCCGCCTCCTTCCCTCATCTCCCCGTCCCCCATTTCGCCTTTGATTACACTTGCATTTATACATATAGGTCTGCCATGCGTATTAATGAGACGGATCCGCGGGGAGGAGGGGGGGAGGGGGGAGGGGGGAGGAGACGCGTGTGTATCAGCGTGGCGTATGTTGGGGCGATGGGGCTGGGGGATTTTTTTCTTTTATCTTTTTCTTCTTCTTTGTTTTTTCCCCTTTTTTCGTTTTGATGCTCTTTTGTTTTCTGTATATGTATATTTCGGTTGATGATTGTTTCGTTGTATTGATTGGTTATTATTATTATTATTATTATTATTATTATTATTATTATTATTTTCTTTGCTTCATTTTTTTTCTTCACCATTAGCGCCGGATCCAATCCAGGTTCTAGGGTTCTAATGGGCAGTCATTTTTTATTTAATAGATAATACTATTATTATTATTATTATCATTATTATTATTATTATTATTACACGAGAGAGAGAGAGAGAGAGAGAGAGAGAGAGAGAGAGAGAGAGACAGAGAGACAGAGAGAGAGAGAGAGAGAGAGAGAGAGAGAGAGAGAGAGAGAGAGAGAGAGAGAGAGAGAGAGAGAGAGAGAGAGAGAGAGAGATTGAGAGAGTGAGAGAGTGAGAGAGTGAGAGAAAGCAGTTCCTATAATTAAGCAAAGTGACTTCCGTACTGGCGTGGTAGACCTATAGTGGACGGAAGCCAGCCTGACACAGTAATCGTACGCATTCTTATCTTTAAAGTTACATATATATATATATATATATATATATATATATATACGATGCATGTAATTTATGTAATACATTGATTATATATATATATATATATATATATGTATATATATGACGCATATAATTTATATAATGCATTGTGTGTGTGTGTGTGTGTGTGTGTGTGTGTGTGTGTGTGTGTGTGTGTGTGTGTGTGTGTGTGTGTGTGTGTGTGTGTGTGTGTTTGTTATATAACACGTAGCAAAATGGAAAAGGGAGGTATCAGAAATAAGAAGGAATGATTGAAGAAATAATGGAAAAGAAAATTAGATAAGAGAAAATCGCGGTAAAAGATAGAGAGAGAAACAAAGATGTAACTAAGGAAACAAAGAGAATAAAAAGATAGAGGAAAGAAACACATACAGATAAGATATCACCAGGTTTGATACGTAAGGCGTGCGCGGTTCTCAATTCTCATGTGTTTCCGTTGTGGAGGTGGGGAGGGGGGAAGGAGAAGGAGGAGTAAAGAGGGGATAGGAAAGAGGGAGAAAGAGAGAGAGTGAGAGAGAAAGAGATAGGGAGAAAGGAAGGAAACGGATTGGGAAGGGGAAGAAGGAGAGAGAACGGGAAAAAGGAGAGAGAGAGAGAAAGAGAAAGAGAGAGAGAGAGAGAGAGAGAGAGAGAGAGAGAGAGAGAGAGAGAGAGAGAGAGAGAGAGAGAGAGAGAGAGAGAGAGAGAGAGAAACGTAAAGGGAAGGGAGGTGGGGAGAGTAGAGAAGGGGGGGAAAGGGGGGGGTTGAGGCGGAGGGAAGCCGATGCATTGTTATAGGGAGGTTTATGTAGGGCAGCCGCAGTGGGACGCGATTCTGACCTTTGGAGGCAGATTTGCTGCTGTGGGATGGGAGGGAAGGGTAGGTGGGATAGAGGAAGGAAGAAGGATGGGTGGGCGGGTAGATGGGAAGGAGGAAGGAAGAAGGATGGGTGGATGGGTAGATGGGAGGGAAGAAGAATGGGTGGGTGGGTTAATGGGAAGGAGGAAGGGTGGGGGGGTGAGTGGGAGGGAGGGAGCGATGGAAGTAGCGTGAGAGGGGAATGGAAGGTTGGAGGTGTAATGATGATGATGAAATTGTGAGAGGAAAGGGCAGAGAGAGTGGTAGAGACTAATAGCATAGCACGGGGATTTTATAGCGTGGTCAGAGGTAAAGCGAAAAGAAGAGATAGGAAATACGAAAGAGAGAGAGAGAGAGAAAGAGAAAGAGAAAGAGAAAGAGAGAGAGAGAGAGAGAGAGACAGAGAGACAGAGAGAGAGAGAGAGAGAGAGAGAGAGAGAGAGAGAGAGAGAGAGAGAGAGAGAGAGAGAGAGAGAGAGAAATGAGGATAGAGGACATAGATTAACTGATGATAAATAGCTGCTTAAACAAGCAAAGGCATCGAACATAAACGACAAACGTCGCGAGAAAAGTAAACAAGTTGAAAGAAGAATAAAGTACGGGTGCTGGGGGGGGGGGAGAAGGTTACCCCCCCCCTCCCTTGGAAGCTAGATTTGATAGCCTATTACTCTCCTTAACTCGGTTACTGGCGAGGCGACCGCTGAAGCAACGGTGGATAGCTCATTAGCCTTGCTTTATTATCTGTTTGAAACTTAACGCCGCGGATACGGGGATACGTGGATACACACGTACGTACGCACACACGTGAACGCCGCTCTGAGAGAACAGCTGATCGGACAGTGACGTCAGAGAGATGAGACGGAGGGGAGAAAGGGGGGAAGAGGAAACAGAGGGAGGGAAAGGGTGAGGTTGAGAGAGGGAAAAAGGGAGGAAAGGGTGAAGTTGCAAAAGGAGAAAAGCATACGATAAATGAATGGGAGGGAGAAAAAGATCGTCGAGAATATTAAGAAAACGAAAAAAAACAAAAAAACTCGCACGCCGCATGCACAATATTTTCTCCGTAAAGAGAGAGAGAGAGAGAGAGAGAGAGAGAGAGAGAGAGAGAGAGAGAGAGAGAGAGAGAGAGAGAGAGAGAGAGAGTAAACTAGAACCGGGTGATAAATCGAAGATCACGAGAGCCGAAAGAAGGAAGATAAAATAGGAGGACAAAGCCATAAAAATCAGGAAGGGTATGTCGATGGATCGAGAAGGAGATTTTAGATGATGTGAGGGCGGTGTGATGCTGGGGGAGAACTCGTAGGGTGAGAGAGCGAAGGGTGAAGGGTGTATGGAAAGAGAGAGCGAGAGAGGGATTGGGAGCTTGTGATCCGGTATGTTATAACAATGCCATTTTTTTACGGTGTTCAAATAACATGGGTTGCCAAAAAAAAAAAAAAAAAAATGGTGTCCTTGTTAACGCGGTACTGATATTGTTTGCGTGTGTGTGTGTGTATTTTTGTTATTATTATTTTTTTTAAAATGTAGATCACCCAGTCTCTCGTTTCGCATGCCGTGTGGATGTCGATAGTGCGTTGGAGGAGGTGGAGGGGGGTTGGACGAAGGGGGGTTGCGGATGTTTGGGTTGGTGCGGTGGGCGGTGGCCGTGTGGCTGTCACGGATGGGTGGCCGCCCGCCCAGTCACTCAGGAACCACGGCCTACCGCTCTCTCGTATCACCCCCGCCCACGTTGCACCCTCTCTCTCTCTAACTCTCCATCTCTTTCCCTCCCTCTCCCTCTCTCTCCCTCTCTCTCCCTCTCTCTCCCTCTCTCTCCCTCTCTCTCCCTCTCTCTCCCTCTCTCTCCCTCTCTCCCTCACTCCCTCTCTCCCTCTCTCTCTACTTCTCTCTCTCTCTCTCTCTCTCTCTCTCTACTTCTCTCTCTCTCTCTCTCTCTCTCTCTCTCTCTCTCTCTCTCTCTCTACTTCTCTCTCTCTCTCTCTCTCTTCTCTCTCCTCTCTCTCTAACTCTCTCTCTACCTTCTCTCTCTCTTCTCTCCCCTCTCTCTCTCTCTACTTCTCTCTCTCTCTCTCTCTCTCTCTCTCTCCTCTCTCTCCTCCCTCTCTCCCTCCCTCTCTCTCCCTCTCTCTCCCTCTCTCTCCCTCCTTCTCTCTCTCTCGGTTTCGGTAGATCCATGTTCTTGTGTTTTATGTTTATATCTTTATCGTTATCGTTGTCCCTCCCATTCTCTGTTTTCTCCGGTTTTTTTCCTTTCCTTGTGTGTGTGTGTGTGTGTGAGTGTGGGTGTGTGCTTGCTGGCGTCTATATATCTTTTTTGGAGCACACGCCAACACACTCGCATACTCACTCTCACTCACTTACTCACCCCCCCCCCCACCCCACACACACACTTACGCCCCTCCCCCCCCACACACACTCTATAAAACCCGCCCAAGCCGCCCACAGCCTCATCGCAGCAACGTCACGCGAGATCATAACCCTAACCGCTGTTTCGTGCTATGCATAAAACGAAACCCTACGTTTTATGCATATTTGCAAAGTTCCATCACAGACATATGAACCCGAGATATGTGCCCAAAATTTGTTCACGTAAAATTGTTAAAATCCTCTCTCCTACTTTTTCCTCTCTCTCTTTACCCCTCCCCCTCTCCCCCTCTCTCTCTCTCCTCTCCTTCCTCTCTCCCTTCTCTTTTCATTTTTACTTCGTCTTCAGAAGAAGGAAGTCCTTGTCACTCTTCAAACCCAAATTAATTTATATATATTTTTTTCCCCACCCGGAAAAACACGTTGCACAGTCAAAGGAGATATGTTGTTGCCCCAGACAGAGAACATCCGGCTTGCAATCCCCGCCACGCCCCCAGGTTAAAAAAATGGCGGGATTTTGAGGGGGGTGGGGGGGTGGGGGGTTAGGGGTGATGACCGGAGATGCGTGTGGGGGGGAAAAGGGGGGGGGGGGGGGGGGGGAAGGGGAGGAAGTGGGGGTTCCTGGTTGTTTGGGGGCCGGGGGAGGGGGGGGCGGAGATTGGGGTGATGACGTGTGGTGACGTCCGTGCTTCCATGCTCTTTTCTTCCTTCGTTTTCTTCTTCCTTGTCTCTTCTTCCCCCTCTACTTTATTTCTTTCGACCCTCCTAATTCATGTATTTATTGTTCTTCTTCCACTTTCCTCTTCCTCTTCCCCTCCCCTCTTTCTCCTCTTCCTGCTCTACCACCTCCTCCTCCTCCTCTTCCTCCTCCTCTTCCTCCTCCTCTTCCTCTCCTTGTCGCCATTCTCCTCCTCACCTCTTCCTACTCTTCTTCCACTTCTTCGTTCTCCACCACCTCCTCTGCCTACTTCTTGTTTATCCTAATTTTTTTTTTATCAGTTTCCACCTCTTATCCACCCTCCTCTCCCTCTTTCTCCCCCTCCCTCATCCTTTCCCCCTCCTTCCCCATCCCCCTTCTTTCTCCAATCCCCTCCTTCTTCCTCCTCCCATCCTTCCCTCCCTCTATTCCCCCCATTCCACCCCCTTCCCCATTCCCCCATCCCCTCCTTCCCCCGTTAAGCGTCAGAACGTGAAGCTAATAAGCATCACAGACTCGAGACCGTGACAGTGTTACCTTCCCCTTCCCGCCCCCCAATCCCCATTCCTCTCCCCTCCCTTCCTTGCCCCCCTCCCCATTTCTCACTCTCTCTCTTTTACCCGTTACCCCTTCCCCGTTACTACCTCCTTCCCCGTTGCCAAAGCTTCTCTCCTTCCCCACACATCCCCTCTCCTCTTTCTCTCTCTTTCCCCCTATTCCCCTCCCCCCGTTTATCCTCTCTCTTCTGTTCCCCTCCATTTTCCTTCTCCATGTCTTTCCCTTATCGCCGTTTTTATTCTTTCTCGTTTACTGCATCCCCATCTCCTTCACAGGAAGAGGAGGGGGGGGGGGGGGGAGGAAGATAGAAGAGAATCAGGAGTTTAGAGGAAAGAAGAAAAGAAGGAAGAAGGATTATGGAAAAAAAGGGGTTGGGAAGGAGGAAGGAAGTAGAAGAGACAGAGGAAGTTGGGGGAGGAGGAAGAGAGGGAGGGGAAAGGGAGGGAGGAAACAGGACAGACAAGAAGACGTTAGAGGGAAGAATAAAAGGAAGAAAAGGAGAGAGGGAGGGTTGGTAAGGGGTAGGAAGGAAGTAGAAGAGACAGGAGTAGTAGTTTGAGAGGAAAAGAAGGAGGGAGAGGAGGGAGGGAGGAAGAGGAGGAAGGGAGGAAGAGGAGGAAGGGAGGAAGGGAGGAAGGGAGGGAGGGATGGGGAGGGGAGGAGGAAGGAGGAGGAATTGGTGGTAGCGTAAATAATGAGCGCGGTGTTGCGGCAGCATCATCCCCTCGCCCGCTCTGTTTTTCACAACGTTCGCGTACGGAGCTGTGTTGCTGCTGCGGCGGCGGCGATTTGCGTTTCTTGTGTCTCTTCTAACGTCGCTCTTCTCCCTTCTTACGTCTCTTTCTCTCCCTCCCTTCCCTCCCTCCCTCCCTCCCTCCCTCCCTCCCTCCCTCCCTCCCTCCCTCCCTCCCTCCCTCCCTCCCTCCCTCTCTCTCTCTCTCTCTCTCTCTCTCTCTCTCTCTCTCTCTCTCTCTCTCTCTCTCTCTCTCTCTCTCTCCCCCTGTCTCCTCTCTCTTCTCTCCTCTGGCCTCTTTTCCCTCTTCTTACATCTCTCTTCTCTCCTCTGTTGGTTGTCTTTTCGCGTCTTTTTTCTCTCTTCATTGGTTTCCTTTCTACGGACATCTCTCTTCTTTCTTCCCTCTTTTACCATCTTCTATTCTGCAATCTTCTTTTTATGATTTCCTCTTCTCTTTCCTTCTCGACCTTTTATCACCACTTCTCTGCGCTTTCCT